>NW_027507686.1:2944076-3039071 GCF_037356315.1 Lithobates pipiens | reverse complement strand
ATAGAGAGGGGAAAAGCCTAAAAGGAAAACGAATGCAGCCGCCACATCTAATTGATTGGTAACCCGGCACAATGTGACATTTCTGGTTTGGGGGGTGGCTCTGGGCGGATGGGATGGAATGGCCGGTCATTGTCAGGGAATTGTTCCCTATGGAATAGAAAATAACCGACATTCAAACATGAGATTCCTGTGATCTGGAAAGTCCCTCCAGCTTTTGGTTGTCATTGGTTACCGCACTGGAAAAAAAAGAACCGCTTGACAGATGCTGAATTCTGGAGGCTAAAAATAATATTCTTGTGGCATTCCTGGTGAGCATTTGCCGGGAGACGGATCTGTGTGGGAATATTCTGGTCCTGTATGAATATCTGATATCTCCCTGGAATGAGCGGAGGGCGATCAATGACTGCACAATTATTATATATATATATATATATACATTATCTCACAAAAGTAAGTACACCCCTCAGTGACATTTGTGTAAATCTTTTCTTCTCTCTTTTCATGTGACAACACTGAAGAAATGACACTTGTCTACAATGTAAAGTAGTGAGTGTACAGCTTGTATAACAGTGTAAATTTCCTGTCCCCTCAAAATAACTCAATACACAGCCATTAATGTCTAAAACCGCTGGCAACAAAAGTCAGTACACCCCTAAGGGGAAAATCTCCAAATTGGGCGCAATTAGCCATTTTTCCCTCCCCCGGTGTCATATGACTCGTTAGTGTTACAAGGTCTCAGGTGTGAATGGGGAGCAGGTGTGTTTAAATTTGGTGTTATCACTCTCACTCTCTCATACTGGTCACTGGAAGTACAACATGGCACCTCATGGCAAAGAACTCTCTGAGGATCTGAAGATAAGAATTGTTGCTCTACATAAAGATGGCCTAGGCTATAAGAGGATTGCCAAGAACCTGAAACTGAGCTGCAGCACGGTGGCCAAGACCATACAGCGGTATAACAGGACAGGTTCCCCTCAGAACAGGCCTCGCCATGGTCCACCAAAGAAGTTGAGGTCACGTGCTCAGCGTCATCTCCAGAGGTTGTCTTTGAGAAATAGACGTATGAGTGCTGCCAGCATTGCTGCAGAGGTTGTAGGGCTGGGGGGGGGGGGGGGGGTCAGCCTGTCAGTGCTCAGACCATACGCCGCACACTGCATCAAATTGGTCTGCATGGCTGTCGTCCCAGAAGGAAGCCTCTTCTAAAGATGATGCACAAGAAAGACCACAAACAGTTTGCTGAAGACAAGCAGACTAAGGAGATGGATTACTGGAACCATGTCCTGTGCTCTGATGAGACCAAGATAAAGGTATTTGGTGTCAGATGGTGACAAGCGTGTGTGGGGCAACCAGGTGAGGAGGACAAAGACAAGTGTGTCTTGTCTACAGTCAGGCATGGTGGGGAGGTGTCATGGTCTGGGGCTGCATGAGTGCTGCTGGCACTGGGGGGCTACAGATCATTGAGGGGACCATGAATGCCAACATGTACTGTGACATACTGAAGCAGAGCATGATCCCCTCCCTTCAGAGACTGGACCGCAGGGCAGTATTCCAACATGATAACCACCCCAAACACACCTCCAACACCACCACTGCCTTGCTAAAGAAGCTGAGGGTAAAGGTGATGGACTGGCCAAGCATGTCTCCAGACCTAAACCCTATTGATCATCTGTGGGACATCCTCAGAGGGAAGGTGGAGGAGGGGAAGGTCTCCAACATCCACCAGCTCTGTGATGTCATCATGGGGGAGGGGAAGAGGACTCCAGTGGTGACCTGTGAAGCTCTGGTGACCTCCATGCCCAAGAGGGTTAGAGAGGGATCCCACCTACAAAAAAAATATTAAAAGCCAGCAGCTATAAATACTGCAGCTGCTGACTTTTTATAATGGACACTCACCTGTCCCGGGGTCCAGCGATGCCGGCAGCCGAGGCCGATCGATCGCTCGGGTCTCGGCTGCTGCCGCCACCATTCTAGGTGAGGGAATCAGGAAGTGAAGCGAATCGGCTTCACTTCCCGGTTCCCTACTGCGCATGCGCGAGTCGCGTCGCGCAATAGGAATTCTCCGCGCTGTCACTGGGACCCGTGTGTGTCCCAGCAGACAGCGCGGCAGGGCAGGAAATGGCGTAGACTCCAACGGGAGTCTATGCCCGGAAGTGGGTGTAAATACCGGTCTTTGACAGGTATCTCCACCCCCCTCCCCCCTGAAAGGTGCCAATTGTGACACCGGTGGGGGGGGAGGGTTCCGATCAGCGGAGGTTCCACTTTAGGGTGGAACCCCGCTTTAAGGCAGTGCTGGAAAATAATGGCGGCCACAGAAAATATTGACACTTTGGGCCCAATCTGGACATTTTCACTTAGGGGTGTACTGACTTTTGTTGCCAGCGGTTTTAGACATTAATGGCTGTGTGTTGAGTTATTTTGAGGGGACAGGAAATTTACACTGTTATACAAGCTGTACACTCACTACTTTACATTGTAGACAAGTGTCATTTCTTCAGTGTTGTCACATGAAAAGAGAGAAGAAAAGAGTTACACAAATGTCACCGAGGGGTGTACTAACTTTTGTGAGATACTGTATATATACACACCGTATATACAGTGACTGCGTCAGTTTCCTTCTGAAACCGAATTGATCAAAGAATGAAGAATTGGTCGCATCTATAGATGTTGGGAACATGCGAAGTCATGCGTTTTTTTCCGACACGCACAGAAACGCGTGTTTTTTTTTTTAGCAGATACACAGGGGTGTCATCCATTCCTAGCAGATACCTCCATGCATTCTCCTTTAAGGGGGAGTGGCAAGGGTGTGTCCTATGCCTGCGTACGTTTGCTGATAGGTGTCCCTCATTCCCCTCTCGAAACGTTGGGAGGTGTGCCCCTGACAGGACAGACCTCTGCATTGTTTACATAGGCAGATCCCCCATCCAGCCCCTCCCCTCAACAGTCAGCGGGTGCCAGTGGACATCCATTGGCCCGGCACCCGCCGATCGCCTTCTGCTGTAACTAATCATAGTGCACCGGTGGTTCACGTGCACCGCATCCCCGGAAGTGCAGAATTAATGTATATACAGTATACGGGATTCTTCACAGGTTGTTTGTGGTGCTCAGATACAGTGAAGTTCCCTTTAAGGGGAACCACACAACCTGCAGTCACTCCGAGTCTGTAATTGGCGATGAACCCGGAACTCCGGTGCTGCGAGGTTGCCGAGCTTTGAGCCAAGAAATCATAAATGAACAAAAAAGCTTTTCATCCTGAAATGGTTCATATTGAATTCTCTATGTAACCACAATGCCAAGTGAAGCAAAAATGAATTGTGCATACTGCTACTTAGGATCTGCAGAGCACATACAGTGCCTGGAAAAAGTATTCATACCCCTTGACATTTCCCACATCTTGTCATGTTACAACAAAAACATAAATGTATTTTATTGGGATTTTATGTGATGGACCAACACAAAGTGTCACATAATTGTGAAGTGGAAGGAAAATGATAAATGATACAAATAAATATGTGAAAAGTGTGGGGGAGGGGCATTTGTATGGCGCCCCCGGAGTCAATACTTTGTAGAACCCCCTTTCTCTACAAGTCTTTTTGGGGGTGTCTCTACCAGCTTTGCCCATCTAGAGAGGACATTTCTGCCCATTCTTCTTCTTTGTAAAATATCTCAAGCTCTGTCAGATTGGATGGAGAGCGTCTGTGATCAGCAATTTTCAAGTCTGGCCACAGATTCTCGATGGGATTTAGGTCTGGACTGTGACTGGGCCATTCTAACACATGAATATGCTTTGATGTAAACCATTCCATTGTAGCTCTGGCTGGATGTTTCGGGTCGTTGTCCTGCTGGAAGGGGAACCTCCGCCCCGGTCTCAAGTCTTCTGCCGACTCTAACAGGTTTTCTTCTAAGATTGTCCTGTATTTGTCTCCATCCATCTTCCCATCAACTCTGACCAGCTTCCCTGTCCCTGCTGAAGAAAACCATCCCCACACATGATGCTGCCACCACCATGTCTCACGGTGGGGATGGTGTGTTCGGGGGATGGGCGGTGTTAGTTTCCCCCACACAGAGCGTTTTAGTTTTAGGCCATAAAGTAGAATTTTGGTCTCCTCTGACCAGATCACCTTCTTCCACATGTTTGCTGCCCCCTCCCCCACATGGCTTCTCACAAACTACAAACAGGACTTCTTATGACTTTCTTTCTCCAATGTCTTTCTTCTTGTCACTCTTCCATAAAGGGAAGATTTGTGGAGAGACGACTAATAGTTGTCCTGTGGACAGATTCTCCCCCCTGAGCTGTGGATCTCTGCAGCTCCTCCAGAGTTACCATGGACCTCTTGGCTCTTCTCTGATGAATGCTCTCCTTGCCCGACCGGTCAGTTTAGGTGGACGGCCATGTCTTGGTAGGTTTGCAGTTGGGCCCATACTCTTTCCATTTTCCGATGATGGATTGAACAGAGCTCCGTGAGATGATCAAAGCTTGGGAGATTTTATTATAACCCAACCCTGCTTTATACTTCTCCACAACTTCATCCCTGACCTGTCTGGTGTGTTCCTTGGCCTTCATGATGCTGTTTGTTCACTAAGGTTCTCTATCAAACCTCTGAGGGCTTCACAGAACAGCTGTATTAATACTGAGATTAAATGACACACAGGTGGACTCTATTTACTAATTAGGTGACTTCTGAAGGCGATTGGTTCCACTAGATCTTAGTTAGGGGTATCAGAGTAAAGGGGGCTGAATACAAATGTCCCCAATACTTTTTATATATTTATTTGTATCATTTTCCTTCCACTTCACAATTATGTGACACTTTGTGTTGGTCCATCACATAAAATCCCAATAAATACATTTATGTTTTTTGGTTGTAACAAAATGTGGGAAATGTATTTATTTTTTATTTCGGGTACTTATATAGCGCCGTGATTTTACGCAGAGCTTTACATACACATTGTACAGTCACATCATTTCAAGGGGTGTGAATACTTTTTCAAGGCTCTATATATATCTATATGGATATACAAAGTAATCAGTCACCAGCAGCTACAAGACTGCGTGGTTCTAATTGGCCTTTAAAGTGACAGTACCGGCATAAATAACACCCCTGTGACGGCTTTCTGCCCCTCCTGGTGGTAACAATTTGATGAATGGGAATCTTTACGATAATTTCGCAGTATCTGGTGGAAGCTTGTGAACGGAAACAGATGTGTCCCGGCTTTTATCTGTCGGAGCAGATGAATGATACCGCCGTATTATTACCTCATCGACCGCGCCGAGCAAACAAACAAACAACGACGCACATCATCATCATCTTCGATTGTGTTCTCTCCCGCCACGGAGGAAACCATGCAGGTGAAGCGGGAGGAAATCAGTCATTTTATTATCATGATTGCTACAAAGTATTATCCACATTTTTCCAAGATAAAGTCAGCCTACAGTTCAGAATCCGGTCATAAAAAGGATTATTAGGCCGTGTAGAGATCGTTTTGCTCTGCGCTGCCCCCTATAGCTAAATCTAGATATGACCGGCTGTGCTTTAGCAGACCTCATTGTAACTGACCTGCCTATGACACCAGCTCCAGAAGATTTTACCCCCCCCCCCCCCTTCATGACCAGAGCATTTTTTTTTGCTATTTAGCGCTACTTTAACCACTTCAGCCCCAGAAGATTTTACCCCCCCCCCCCCTTCATGACCAGAGCATTTTTTTTGCTATTTAGCGCTACTTTAACCACTTCAGCCCCAGAAGATTTTACCCCCTCCCCCCCTCATGACCAGAGCATTTTTTTTGCTATTTAGCGCTACTTTAACCACTTCAGCCCCAGAAGATTTTACCCCCTCCCCCCTTCATGACCAGAGCTTTTTTTTTTGCTATTTAGCGCTACTTTAACCACTTCAGCCCCAGAAGATTTTACCCCCTCCCCCTTCATGACCAGAGCATTTTTTTTTGCTATTTAGCGCTACTTTAACCACTTCAGCCCCAGAAGATTTTACCCCCTCCCCCCTTCATGACCAGAGCATTTTTTTTTGCTATTTAGCGCTACTTTAACCACTTCAGCCCCAGAAGATTTTACCCCCTCCCCCCTTCATGACCAGAGCATTTTTTTTGCTATTTAGCGCTACTTTAACCACTTCAGCCCCAGAAGCCTTTACCCCCTCCCCCCTTCATGACCAGAGCATTTTTTTTGCTATTTAGCGCTACTTTAACCACTTCAGCCCCAGAAGATTTTACCCCCCCCCCCCCTTCATGATTCATGATCAGAGCATTTTTTTTGCTATTCAGCGCTACTTTAACCACGTCAGCCCCGAAAGACTTGGCTGCTGAATGACCAGGAAATTTTTTTTGCGATTCGGCACTGTGCCGCTTTAATCGACAATCGCTGCACCAAACAAAATTGACGTCCTTTCCCCCCCCCCCCCCCCCCCCCACAAATAGAGCTTTCTATTGGTGGTATTTGATCACCTCTGCGGATTTTGTTTTTTTACGCTATCAACAAAAAAAAAATAAGTGACAATTTTGAAAAAAAAAAAAAAACGCATTATTTTTAACTTTTTGCTATAATAAATATCCCCATATCCTCAGTTTAGGCCGATACGTATTCTTCTACATAAAAAAAAAAAAAATAATATCACAATAAGCGTTTGATTGGTTTCCCGCAAATAGGTGGGTACTTGATCAATTCTGCGCTTTTTTTCATAAACAAAAAGAGAGCGACAATATTGAAAAAAAAAAAAAAAAACAATATTTTTGTACTGTTTGCTATAATAAATATCGTCATAATAAGAGATACTTTTCTATTCAATACAGTTTTGAAAAATATCTCTTATTATGGTTATGCTCTGCGCCCATAAGGCCACCGCGCTTCATCAGTTTGAGGTACGCTTGCCCAATGGGATCAGTTGGGTGAAGACCCATTTCCAAGATCCAATTTCTAGATGGCCATCTCCAATCCAGTGTAGAAACCTACCTGATATCAGACCGGTCACTAACAATGAAATGATATCTCATCATCTGTGCCGGAAGATGGTCCCATGACAAGAACATCGTTCCCACCACTGCAGAGTATCAATGCAACCATAACAGATAGACAGCAGATGTGACCGTATTAGGAGAGTCTTAGGAGGCCATTATACCAGAGACCCCATTTCATACCAGAGTCTCCATTTCATACCTGATCACATTCCATACCGCGAGTCAGACATTCGTCCTGTGAATATAATACATGACCATGGCAAACCTGTCATTGTCTACATCTGCCAGTGTTCTCAGTGCCTTATCACCGAACGGCGTGAGAACATCCTGTCCATAGAGAAGGGCTTCAAGGCTCCGCGTCCTCTGTGCCCAAGGCCAGAACCACCCCAACGCTTCTTCAAAAGGAAAGTATAAGAGCTTTGTACTCTTCATTTCCTACTTATCTTTGTTTAGGACTATAAAATAGATTTTTTTTTAATGAAACATTCCCTTTTAATTATCAGGTATTGATTTTTTTATATATATATATATATATATATACACACACCCTATATTACCAAAAGTATTGGGACGCCTGCCTTTACACACACTTGAACTTTAATGACATCCCTGTCTTAGTCCATAGGGTTCAATATTGAGTTGGCCCTTTGCAGATATAACAGCTTCGACTCCTCTGTAAAAAGGGTTAGGGCTGAGGAGGAGGAAGAGGCTCCTCTGTACATCACACCCTGACCTCCCATAGGAGGGGACTACACCCTGACCTTCTACAAGGTGCAAAGGTCATACCAGGGGTTCACCGGTGTCAGAGCCCCTCCTCCTCCCCACAGTGTGCCCCGCGCTCCACACACCATATCACCAGAAGTATTGGGACGCCTCCCTGTACACACACATGACCTGTAATGGCCCCCCAGTCTTAGTCCGGAGGGTTCAATATTGAGTTGGCCCTTTGCAGCTATAACAGCTTCAACTCTTCTGGGAAGGCCGTCCACAAGGTTTAGGAGGGTGTCTATGGGGAATGTTTGACCATTCTTCCAGAAGAGCATTTGTGAGGTCAGGCACTGATGTTGGAAGAGAAGGCCTGGCTTGCAATCTCCACTATAATTCATCCCAAAGGTGTTCTATGGGGTTGAGGTCAGGACAGTCAAGTTCCTCCACCCCCAAACTCGCTCCTCCATGTCTTTATGGACCTTGCTTTGTGCACTGGTGGGGCAGTCATGTTGGTAACAGGAAGGGGCCGTCCCCCAAACTGTTCCCACAAAGTTGGGAGCATGAAATTGTCCAAAATGTCTTGGTATGCCGACGCCTGAAGAGTTCCCTTCACTGGAACTAAGGGGCCAAACCCAACCCCTGAAAAACAACCCCCCACACCATAATCCCCCCTCCCCCACACCATAATCCCCCCTCCACCCCACACCATAATCCCCCCTCCCCCCACACACACCATAATCCACCAACATTTTTTGGCCAGCCTTCTTTTATCCGATTTTGGTCTGGGGTTCCTTTCTGTATTTTTAGATTTTTAAATCAATAACATCTATCATGTGCTTTTCCTGTTGGGTAAAGGAAGCCTTCTGTAAGCCCTTGTACACACGGGGCGGACATTCCGACAACGAAATCCGTCGTATTTTGTCCGACGGGTTTTGTCCGAAACTGCTGTTGCATACACACGGTCGGACGAAGTTGTCGGAAAATCCAATCGTACGTAACGTGATGAGGTTATTTCGTTAGGACGGGACTACATTCAGGCTAGTAGCCAATAGCTTTGGTGTAGGAATTTGATCTGAGCATGCGTGGCACTTTGTCCGATCGGAATTCTCTACACATGATCGGACAAAGTCCAATCGGATCATGTTGTCGGAAAGTTTTATAGCCCAGCTGGAAAACTTTGTTTATTCCGACGGAAACAGTCCGATGGAGCCCACACACGGTCGGATTATCCGACAACACGGTCCGATCAGACATTTTCCGTCGGAATGTCAGTCCGTGTGTACAAGAGCTTAGAGTTTCTTGTAAGAGTTGAATAAATGGAGAGGAAATGTACAGTAACAACTGATGGAAAGACAGCGATGTGTAATATAAATATGAAGTATTTTCTTCTGACGCTCCCGCTACCTCCTATGACTTGTAACAATGGCATTGCCCATGACCAGCGGGTCTGAAACGTTCCTAGAAGCTGGGTATGTCCTCCATGGGACGCCTCATGGGACGCCGGGGCAATCTATAAGAAGCGCACAGACATGGCACCCGGGAATGTGGGGCAGCCATGAAATGTCAGGAATGTTTTGTGTTGGTGACTCAGTGAGGACCAAATGTGTGTCTGTTTATCCACGGCGGGGACCCTCCATCCATCTGAGCGATGGCAGGAACCCGAGTGTCCTGGGAGAGGTCCGATGCCTGCAATCTGGAATGTTTATTACAGCTACTACCAGCATTTCAGGTGCCCCGCGCAGTGCGGAAAATGACGATCGTCTCCCCTGCAGATTGTGTAAGTTTGCCCACTTACAAAGAGATGAAGGGTCTATAAATGTTATCAGAGGTGCACTCAATGGCGGCACTGATGGGCACTGATACGGCGTTCCAGTAAAGTGCAGGAAAAATGCAGCATGTTCTACTTTTCTTTCTGGAACTGGAACGGCAAGCGCTGGTGTGAACTATGCCGTTGGAAACCATATAACCTGCTTTCTATGCGTTTTTGATGCAGAAAAAAAAAAAAACACACACTGGACTGCATGTGGGTAGAAAAAAAGCGCTAATGTGTATAAACAAGCATTTTCTAAGCAGCTCTTTTCCTACCAGGAGCGAGTGCTGGGGCTTGTAGTTCCCCAGGGTGGACTGTGCGGTAAGTGTGGTTGGTATGAAGCGTTTCATTGGGAGTGCTGGGACTTGTAGTTCCCCAGGGTGGACTATGAGGTAGGTGTGGTTGGTATGAAGCGTTCCATTGGGAGTGCTGGGACTTGTAGTTCCCCAGGGTGGACTGTGCGGTAAGTGTGGTTGGTATGAAGCGTTTCATTGGGAGTGCTGGGACTTGTAGTTCCCCAGGGTGGACTGGGAGGTAGGTGTGGTTGGTATGAAGCGTTCCATTGGGAGTGCTGGGACTTGTAGTTCCCCAGGGTGGACTGTGCGGTAAGTGTGGTTGGTATGAAGCGTTTCATTGGGAGTGCTGGGAGTTGTAGTTTCCCAGGGTGGACTATGAGGTAGGTGTGGTTGGTATGAAGCAATCCATTGGGAGTGCTGGGACTTGTAGTTCCCCAGGGTGGACTATGAGGTAGGTGTGGTTGGATTGAAGCGTTCCATTAGGAGTGCTGGGAGTTGTAGTTCCCCAGGGTGGACTGTGAGGTAGGTGTGGTTGGTATGAAGCGTTCCATTAGGAGTGCTGGGAGTTGTAGTTTCCCAGGGTGGACTATGAGGTAGGTGTGGTTGGTATGAAGCGTTCCATTGGGAGTGCTGGGAGTTGTAGTTCCCCAGGGTGGACTGTGCGGTAAGTGTGGTTGGTATGAAGCGTTCCATTGGGAGTGCTGGGACTTGTAGTTCCCCAGGGTGGACTATGAGGTAGGTGTGGTTGGATTGAAGCGTTCCATTAGAAGTGCTGGGAGTTGTAGTTCCCCAGGGTGGACTATGAGGTAGGTGTGGTTGGTATGAAGCGTTCCATTGGGAGTGCTGGGACTTGTAGTTCCCCAGGGTGGACTGTGCGGTAGGTGTGGTTGGTATGAAGCGTTCCATTGGGAGTGCTGAGACTTGTAGTTCCCCAGGGTGGACTATGAGGTAGGTGTGGTTGGTATGAAGCGTTTCATTGGGAGTGTAGTTCCCCAGGGTGGACTATGAGGTAGGTGTGGTTGGATTGAAGCGTTCCATTAGGAGTGCTGGGAGTTGTAGTTCCCCAGGGTGGACTATGAGGTAGGTGTGGTTGGTATGAAGCGTTCCATTGGGAGTGCTGAGACTTGTAGTTCCCCAGGGTGGACTATGAGGTAGGTGTGGTTGGTATGAAGTGTTCCATTAGGAGTGCTGGGAGTTGTAGTTCCCCAGGGTGGACTATGAGGTAGGTGTGGTTGGTATGAAGCGTTCCATTGGGAGTGCTGGGACTTGTAGTTCCCCAGGGTGGACTGTGAGGTAGGTGTGGTTGGTATGAAGCGTTCCATTGGCAGTGCTGGGACTTGTAGTTCCCCAGGGTGGACTATGACGTGAGATGTAGGTCACGGTAGAGGTATGTGCGGTGTGGAGATGGGATTATCCCAGTTCTCCCAGTATTGCCCCACTCATCGCTCAAATTGTCTGCCATCCGTCTGACAACGCTCCGTACATCTGAGCACCTGACAGCTGGACATATTTGAAATGCCCGGGGGGGGGGGTGGGAACCACATCCTCCGCCGTACCCACACCGATGAAAAATCACTTCCAGCTCCTTCATAAGACAACGCCGATGTACTTCACACAAATCCGGCTTCCAAAAGTCCAACACTGAGAGGAAACGGCCAAAGACTAAACGCAGCTGCCAACCGTGACATGTTACGGGCCCCGGGGGCTCATGTCCGAGATAGAAAGTGAAATTAATCATATCATTAGATGTGGCGGCTGCATTCGTTTTCCTTTTTTTTTAGGTATTTCCCCCTCTGTTTTCATCTGGTGATCTGGCCAGTAACACACCTCCTGTATTAGAGTGCCCCATCATTAGTGTCAGTGGGAGGAATAGTGCCCCATCATTGGTGTCAGTGGGAGGAATAGTGCCCCATCATTAGTGTCAGTGGGAGGAATAGTGCCCCATCATTAGTGTCAGTGGGAGGAATAGTGCCCCATCATTGGTGTCAGTGGGAGGAATAGTGCCCCATCATTGGTGTCAGTGGGAGGAATAGTGCCCCATCATTGGTGTCAGTGGGAGGAATAGTGCCCCATCATTGGTGTCAGTGGGAGGAATAGTGCCCCATCATTGGTGTCAGTGGGAGGAATAGTGCCCCATCATTGGTGTCAGTGGGAGGAATAGTGCCCCATCATTGGTGTCAGTGGGAGGAATAGTGCCCCATCATTAGTGTCAGTGGGAGGAATAGTGCCCCATCATTAGTGTCAGTGGGAGGAATAGTGCCCCATCATTGGTGTCAGTGGGAGGAATAGTGCCCCATCATTGGTGTCAGTGGGAGGAATAGTGCCCCATCATTGGTGTCAGTGGGAGGAATAGTGCCCCATCATTGGTGTCAGTGGGAGGAATAGTGCCCCATCATTGGTGTCAGTGGGAGGAATAGTGCCCCATCATTGGTGTCAGTGGGAGGAATAGTGCCCCATCATTGGTGTCAGTGGGAGGAATAGTGCCCCATCATTAGTGTCAGTGGGAGGAATAGTGCCCCATCATTGGTGTCAGTGGGAGGAATAGTGCCCCATCATTGGTGTCAGTGGGAGGAATAGTGCCCCATCATTGGTGTCAGTGGGAGGAATAGTGCCCCATCATTGGTGTCAGTGGGAGGAATAGTGCCCCATCATTAGTGTCAGTGGGAGGAATAGTGCCCCATCATTGGTGTCAGTGGGAGGAATAGTGCCCCATCATTGGTGTCAGTGGGAGGAATAGTGCCCCATCATTAGTGTCAGTGGGAGGAATAGTGCCCCATCATTAGTGTCAGTGGGAGGAATAGTGCCCCATCATTGGTGTCAGTGGGAGGAATAGTGCCCCATCATTGGTGTCAGTGGGAGGAATAGTGCCCCATCATTGGTGTCAGTGGGAGGAATAGTGCCCCATCATTGGTGTCAGTGGGAGGAATAGTGCCCCATCATTGGTGTCAGTGGGAGGAATAGTGCCCCATCATTGGTGTCAGTGGGAGGAATAGTGCCCCATCATTGGTGTCAGTGGGAGGAATAGTGCCCCATCATTGGTGTCAGTGGGAGGAATAGTGCCCCATCATTGGTGTCAGTGGGAGGAATAGTGCCCCATCATTAGTGTCAGTGGGAGGAATAGTGCCCCATCATTAGTGTCAGTGGGAGGAATAGTGCCCCATCATTGGTGTCAGTGGGAGGAATAGTGCCCCATCATTGGTGTCAGTGGGAGGAATAGTGCCCCATCATTGGTGTCAGTGGGAGGAATAGTGCCCCATCATTGGTGTCAGTGGGAGGAATAGTGCCCCATCATTAGTGTCAGTGGGAGGAATAGTGCCCCATCATTGGTGTCAGTGGGAGGAATAGTGCCCCATCATTGGTGTCAGTGGGAGGAATAGTGCCCCATCATTGGTGTCAGTGGGAGGAATAGTGCCCCATCATTGGTGTCAGTGGGAGGAATAGTGCCCCATCATTGGTGTCAGTGGGAGGAATAGTGCCCCATCATTGGTGTCAGTGGGAGGAATAGTGCCCCATCATTGGTGTCAGTGGGAGGAATAGTGCCCCATCATTAGTGTCAGTGGGAGGAATAGTGCCCCATCATTGGTGTCAGTGGGAGGAATAGTGCCCCATAATTGGTGTCAGTGGGAGGAATAGTGCCCCATCATTGGTGTCGGTGGGAAGAATAGTGCCCCATCATTGGTGTCAGTGGGAGGAATAGTGCCCCATCATTGGTGTCAGTGGGAGGAATAGCGCCCCATCATTGGTGTCAGTGGGAGGAATAGCGCCCCATCATTGTTGTCAGTGGGAGGAATAGCGCCCCATCATTGGTGTCAGTGGGAGGAATAGCGCCCCATCATTAGTGTCAGTGGGAGGAATAGTGCCCCATCATTAGTGTCAGTGGGAGGAATAGTGCCCCATCATTGGTGTCAGTGGGAGGAATAGTGCCCCATCATTGGTGTCAGTGGGAGGAATAGTGCCCCATCATTGGTGTCAGTGGGAGGAATAGTGCCCCATCATTAGTGTCAGTGGGAGGAATAGTGCCCCATCATTGGTGTCAGTGGGAGGAATAGTGCCCCATCATTGGTGTCAGTGGGAGGAATAGTGCCCCATCATTGGTGTCAGTGGGAGGAATAGTGCCCCATCATTGGTGTCAGTGGGAGGAATAGTGCCCCATCATTGGTGTCAGTGGGAGGAATAGTGCCCCATCATTGGTGTCAGTGGGAGGAATAGTGCCCCATCATTAGTGTCAGTGGGAGGAATAGTGCCCCATCATTGGTGTCAGTGGGAGGAATAGTGCCCCATCATTAGTGTCAGTGGGAGGAATAGTGCCCCATCATTGGTGTCAGTGGGAGGAATAGTGCCCCATCATTGGTGTCAGTGGGAGGAATAGTGCCCCATCATTGGTGTCAGTGGGAGGAATAGTGCCCCATCATTGGTGTCAGTGGGAGGAATAGTGCCCCATCATTGGTGTCAGTGGGAGGAATAGTGCCCCATCATTGGTGTCAGTGGGAGGAATAGTGCCCCATCATTAGTGTCAGTGGGAGGAATAGTGCCCCATCATTGGTGTCAGTGGGAGGAATAGTGCCCCATAATTGGTGTCGGTGGGAGGAATAGTGCCCCATCATTGGTGTCGGTGGGAAGAATAGTGCCCCATCATTGGTGTCAGTGGGAGGAATAGTGCCCCATCATTGGTGTCAGTGGGAGGAATAGGGCCCCATCATTGGTGTCAGTGGGAGGAATAGTGCCCCATCATTGGTGTCAGTGGGGAGGAATAGCGCCCCATCATTGTTGTCAGTGGGAGGAATAGTGCCCCATCATTGGTGTCAGTGGGAGGAATAGTGCCCCATCATTAGTGTCAGTGGGAGGAATAGTGCCCCATCATTAGTGTCAGTGGGAGGAATAGTGCCCCATCATTGGTGTCAGTGGGAGGAATAGTGCCCCATCATTGGTGTCAGTGGGAGGAATAGTGCCCCATCATTGGTGTCAGTGGGAGGAATAGTGCCCCATCATTGGTGTCAGTGGGAGGAATAGTGCCCCATCATTAGTGTCAGTGGGAGGAATAGTGCCCCATCATTGGTGTCAGTGGGAGGAATAGTGCCCCATCATTGGTGTCAGTGGGAGGAATAGTGCCCCATCATTGGTGTCAGTGGGAGGAATAGTGCCCCATCATTGGTGTCAGTGGGAGGAATAGTGCCCCATCATTGGTGTCAGTGGGAGGAATAGTGCCCCATCATTGGTGTCAGTGGGAGGAATAGTGCCCCATCATTAGTGTCAGTGGGAGGAATAGTGCCCCATCATTAGTGTCAGTGGGAGGAATAGTGCCCCATCATTGGTGTCAGTGGGAGGAATAGTGCCCCATAATTGGTGTCAGTGGGAGGAATAGTGCCCCATCATTGGTGTCAGTGGGAGGAATAGTGCCCCATCATTGGTGTCAGTGGGAGGAATAGTGCCCCATCATTAGTGTCAGTGGGAGGAATAGTGCCCCATCATTGGTGTCAGTGGGAGGAATAGTGCCCCATCATTGGTGTCAGTGGGAGGAATAGTGCCCCATAATTGGTGTCAGTGGGAGAAATAGTGTCCCATCATTGGTGTCAGTGGGAGGAATAGTGCCCCATCATTGGTGTCAGTGGGAGGAATAGCGCCCCATCATTGGTGTCAGTGGGAGGAATAGTGCCCCATCATTGGTGTCAGTGGGAGGAATAGTGCCCCATCATTGGTGTCAGTGGGAGGAATAATGCCCCATCATTGGTGTCAGTGGGAGGAATAGTGCCCCATCATTGGTGTCAGTGGGAGGAATGGTGCCCCATCATTGGTGTCAGTGGGAGGAATAGTGCCCCATCATTGGTGTCAGTGGGAGGAATAGCGCCCCATCATTGGTGTCAGTGGGAGGAATAGTGCCCCAAGGGTCAGATAAAGGAAGTGCAGGGCTTCATCTTGCCACAGTTTGGAGACCACTGATCTTTGCCTTCTCCACCCTAACCTTATTTATTTGTTAAAAAATGCTGTTTGCTTGGCTGTCAGTATTTTCTGAGACATTTAACAGGAGTGAGCATGACCCCCCTCCCCCCCCCCTTTCAGATCCAGAACCCAGAGATCTGCATGTTTGTTCCAAGCCAGTAACTTTAGAATCTGGTGGACAGCCAGGCAACCGGCATTTTCAATAGCAGAGCTTAGCAAAGGCAGACGATGTATCTTACCCCCTGGACACGGACACAACACATATCTGGGGCCTCATTGGACGTGGGGGCCACACATTTGCGTATCTGTCTTTGTGCTGTAAGTGTGCCGCACAGCATGCTGCCAGCACAGAAAACAGGGGGGCTCATAGAGGGGCCCGGGCCCCCGTAACAATGATGTGGACCGATCTCTGTTGTAGCCTCTGATTGGTTACCACAGTGATCAGTCACTGTGAAGCCCCGCCCCTGTGTTTCTCTCTCTGTGGATGGAGAGGAGAGATACATTGTATCTCTCTCTTTGCAGAGGAAAAAAAAAAATAATAACAAATAAATATCTAGATGAAGGTTTGATGGAGGTCATTCTCTGGGTTAGTGTTCGGGTCAAGTAAGGATCAAAGGTCAAGGTCAGTCTTTTTTTTGGGCTGGAATTTTTTATATATTTTTTTTTATGTTTTTAAATCAGTCGGTGTGTTTTAGGTAGGACAAAAAAAAAAAACTTAAAATGCTCCCTATTATTTCTGGGCCGTACTCCGAGTACAAACACCAAATACCGTCCATATATGTGACATCACTGCGATCGCCGGGAGCGGGAGGATTGATTTTGGATTGTTCGTTGGTGATTGGTTATGGTAGTAACAAGGAATATACAGCTACATTTAAAAATATATATATATATTTTACTGTTTTGGGCCAGTTTTACTTTGATAATTAAAAATAAATAAAGAAATCAGGAGATGACCATTTACCACCAAATAAAAGGGCAATTTGTCCTGAAACCCCCCCCCCCCCCACCCCCCGGGGGTATAACCCGCCTGGCACAGCGTCGTTGGGATGATATGTACGGATTTACTGACACGTGTCAAAGTTGCTAAATTGGGCCTAGGCCTTTAGACAGGAAGGGGTTAATTTCCCCCAAAAAACTGGAGCAAAATGAATTGTCAGCAACAACGCCCGTGATTGGCTGCATGAACTCTGTACAGCAATGTAACATAAGTCGCCCCTATATAATAACCTATATACTGTACTCACTAGTATACAGATGTTTGAAACAATGTAGCGCCGGTTGTGAAGTTCTAGAAATGTCACTCAGACCCGGCGAGCTTTAATGACATTTTTTTTTTTATGGCGCGATAATGGCGGCTCTGTGCGCACATTCCCAGACACGGCACATCGCTCTGTATCAGAGAAAGCCCGGCGCGCCTTGGCACCGGCCCTGGGAAAGATGCATTTAGCAGCTCATCAGCTTGCCAGTGCCCGCCTCTCTGCCCCTCCCCCAGTCTGGATGGAATATTACTAGATGAAAGTGATGATAGTGTAAAGTTTGTTAAAGCAGAACTCCAGCCTTCCCCCACAGTTGTAGCAGCCCCTTTCCTGGACTGAAATGGCTTCCTCTGATTTCACTGCACACTGTGAGCTCCTCGCAATGTGCATTAGAAGACGCAGCAAGTCAAACCCCCGCCTCACTGCCCCTGGGCCTTTTATTTATTGAATGCAGTTCTTTCAGCATCCCATGTGGGCGGTCTGCAGGGGCGGCCCGTCCATTGTGGGCACACAGGCGCCGCCTCCCCTATCCGCCGCTGCCCTCCCTATCCATGTGCCCCGCCCCCTTCAGGATGGGGGGGGGCGTGAATCCCTATAGCGGGGGTGGGAATTGAAGCACCCAATTAAAGCCAGAGGCTCTAATAGGCTTCAAAATAGGGTGGGCTCGGGGTGCAGAGCATTGTGCCTGAAGCCCACCCAGTTGTATTGCAACAGCGAATTAATATTGGCTGTTGCAACACTGAACCTCCCCCCGGCCAATCAGAAAGCGGGTCTGATACCCGTCACCCAATTGGCTGAAAGGACAAGTAATTCTATTGGACGCCTAGGAGGACGCCTAGGAGGAGGGGAGGAGACACACGGCGGAAGCGAGGAGGAGAAGACACAGGAGGCTCTGCCTGATGCCTGCGGCAGCCTGATGTCTGCCGCTGCCCAATGTGCCCGCCGCTGCCCAATCCAAACTGCTTCCCCATCTGCACTGCTGGCAGATGTGCCCACTAATGCCCAATCCCCACTGCTGCCTGATGTGCCCACCAATGCCTGATCCCCCACTGCTGCCCGATGTGCCCGCTGATGCCTGATCCCCACTGCCGCCCGGTGTGCCCGCTGATGCCTGATCCCCCACTGCTGCCCGATGTGCCCTCTGATGCCTGATCCCCACTGCCGCCCGGTGTGCCCGCTGATGCCTGATCCCCCACTGCTGCCCGCTGTGCCTGCTGCTGCCCGATCCCCCACCGTTGCCCAATCCGAACTGCTGCCCGATCCCCACTGCTGCCCAATGTGCCCGCTGCTGCCCGATCCCCACTGCTGCCTGATCCCCACTGATGCCCAATAGCCACCGCTGCCTGATGTGCCAGTCGATGCCCGATCCCCGCCACTGCTCGATGTGCCGCTGTTGCCCAATTTTGGGCAGCAATGGGTTTTAGGAGCCACGGGGAGAGGTGTTTTTTTTTCCTCCCCCCCCCCCAACAAAAAACCACCAGCCACCACTGGCGGTCTGCATGCAAATACAGCTTGTCAAGGAACGGCCACGCCTCCAGACTGACACCCGCCCATCAAGGCATTTTGATATTTGCATAACTCCTCCCAAGATCCAGACCCACTTTTTACACCAGGACTGAGCCGGGTGCTGCAATGTTTTCTATGTACAGAACCCTGCCAGCCCCTCCCACCAGCCATGATCTGCTTGCATTGCACAGAGAAGCACAGAGACCCAGCACTATGTAGCGAAGAGAATCCCCCCATAAAATGACACTTTGATGGCTGTGTTTGTCTAAAAATAGTATAAACGTTATTGTAATCACATAAAAGAGTATATAACAACATTTTCGCATGTAGGAATGGATGAAAACCTACAAAAAAGTACAATATACTTCTACATGTTTATACATACTCTGATACAATAAAAAAATCACATAGAACACCAATGCGTTTCGGATGCACAGCACAAGCAAAAGGCACAAGAATAGCGGGTCAGGGACGGGTTGCCCTGCGCACTTTAATGCGTGTGCCCGTTCACATGCACTTTTTTGGTTCATGTCGGTCCCCCTGCAGCCCCGCCCTCCCAGGTTGCCAATAGAGCCGTCTGCCAGGGAGCAAAACGCTGCGAGGGCTGCAGGTAAGGTGGGTATTTAGGGGGGCCAGGGAAGGTGGGTATAAGGGGGGCAGGGAAGGCCCAGTATGGATTTTGAGGGGAACCTCATACCCAAAAAATGGCACAAGACCCCCCCCCCCCTCCCCCACCAAAAAAAAAAATTCATACTAAACCCAAAGGGCCTGGTGTGATTTGAAGGACATGCTTTTATTTATTTTTATTTTTTTAACCACTTGAGCACCAGGAGATTTTACCCCCTTCATGACCAGGCCATTTTTTGCTATTTGGCACTGTGCTAATTTAAGCGCAGTCATGCAATACTAAACGCAAAGGAAATTTTTGGGTACGCACCCGAAACCCCAGAAGTAGGCAGCGGTGTATGCCAATTTGCCTACAACGGCCGCTTGCCTGAAGTACATGGCGGGCGGGAAGTGGTTAATGCCAGCTCTTCTTTTCTTTACATTCTGCTGTCAGCAGGGAATACCGCTGACAGCAGATGAGTCCTGGTTGCTAAGGACACAGCGGATGCCGGCTCCTTGACAACCAGCTGAAATTTCATACATTTCTTGAATGTCGCTTGCCTGGACCACCACTTATATAACACATGCATTATTTAAAAATCTATTTACTGTCATGAATTGACATTAACCAGTGGTCATTTTGGTGGTACAGCAGCTAGGTGTCGGGAACAGTACCTGGTGCTGGTGAGAGCCCTGCGCCAATGGATTATCACAGAGGCCACGGAGAGGTGAGCAAAATCAACCGATCCACACTGTTCATGTGGGGGGGGGGGGGGTGTAGTGCAGGAATCGGGTAGGTCAGTGTAGTGGTCAGTATAGAACTCGGGTAGGTCAGTGTAGTGGTCAGTATAGAACTCAGGTAGGTCAGTGTAGGGATCAGTATAGAACTCAGGTAGGTCAGTGTAGTGGTCAGTATAGAACTCAGGTAGGTCAGTGTAGTGGTCAGTATAGAATTCAGGTAGGTCAGTGTAGTGGTCAGTATAGAACTCAGGTAGGTCAGTGTAGTGGTCAGTATATAACTCAGGTAGGTCAGTGTAGTGGTCAGTATATAACTCAGGTAGGTCAGTGTAGTGGTCAGTATAGAACTCAGGTAGGTCAGTGTAGTGGTCAGTATAGAATTCAGGTAGGTCAGTGTAGGGGTCAGTATATAACTCAGGTAGGTCAGTGTAGGGGTCAGTATATAACTCAGGTAGGTCAGTGTAGTGGTCAGTATAGAATTCAGGTAGGTCAGTGTAGGGGTCAGTATATAACTCAGGTAGGTCAGTGTAGGGGTCAGTATAGAACTCAGGTAGGTCAGTGTAGTGGTCAGTATAGAACTCAGGTAGGTCGGTGTAGGGATCAGGTACCTCAATCGTATGAATATTTTATGCTTGAAGGGACTGGTGATCTCCTGGGCAGTGGAAGTAGAGGGTTAAAGGTGGAGAAGTCACTGTAGTGGGCACCATTACTAGTGATTAGTGTTGGCTTCCGGGCTCCATGCCAGCTGCTGCCCTGCTGCTTAGTGAGCGCAGGAGGATCCTCACTTGGAATTGGCTCCATTCAGTGAACACTTCACATTTTTTCAACGAATGCAAAATGTTCTCTGCTTAGACAAGGGGGGAGATTGAGGTGTCACCGACCCGCCTCTCCATCTCATCCAATCAGAGAATGCTTCGCATTCATTGGGAAAATGCAAAGTGTTCTCTGATTGGTGCCAAACAACCTCCTGTGTTCCCAATGTAAGGTGACCGGATTTTTCAAATGAAATCCGGGGACATTTTTTTTTTAATTGGAAAATGGTAAACGATTTTATACCCATATTTTCCTCAAATTATATATGCAGTCAGTGGTGTAGCGTGGGTTGTCAGTGCCCGGGACAAGGCAAGGAAGATGCACCCTCCCCCGCCAGACTTTTAGTCCCTTCCACTAGTACAGTAGTACTGACAAACTTGATTCCTACACTGACCTACCTGACCACTACACTGACCTACCTGATTCCTATACTGACCATTACACTGACCAACCTGATTCCTATACTGACCATTACACTGACCAACCTGATTCCTACACTGACCAACCTGATTCCTACCCCGACCACTACACTGACCTACCTGACCACTACACTGACCTACCTGACCACTACACTGACCTACCTGACCACCACACTGACCTACCTGATTCCTATACTGACCATTACACTGACCAACCTGATTCCTACCCCGACCACTACACTGACCAACCTGATTCCTACCCCGACCACTACACTGACCTACCTGACCACTACACTGACCTACCTGATTCCTATACTGACCATTACACTGACCAACCTGATTCCTACCCCGACCACTACATTGACCAACCTGATTCCTACCCCGACCACTACACTGACCTACCTGACCACTACACTGACCTACCTGATTCCTATACTGACCATTACACTGACCAACCTGATTCCTACCCCGACCACTACACTGACCTACCTGACCACTACACTGACCTACCTGATTCCTATACTGACCACTACACTGACCAACCTGATTCCTACCCCGACCACTGAACTGACCAACCTGATTTCTACACTGACCACTACACTGACCTACCTGATTCCTATACTGACCACTACACTGACCAACCTGATTCCTACCCTGACCACTACACTGATCTACCTGACTACTACACTGACCACTACACTGACCTACCTGATTCCTACACTGACCACTACACTGACCAATCTGATTCCTACACAGACCACTACACTGACCTACCTGATTCCTACACGGACCACTACACTGACCTTCCTGACCACTACCCTAACCAACCTGATTCCTATACTGACCACTACACTGACCTACCTGATTCCTACACTGATCTACCTGATCCCTACACTGACCTACCTGAGTTCTATACTAACCACTACACTGATCTACCTGATCCCTATACTGACCTACCTGAGTTCTATACTGACCTACCTGATTCCTGCACTGCACCTCCCCCCCCCCCCCCCCCACATGAACAGTGTAGATCGGTTGATTTTGCTCACCCTGCTTTTCCAATAGCCGCTGTACGCTCTGCACCGCCCCTCCTCTCTGCTGTTCTCACACACACATGGGCTGCCCGCAGCAGAGGGATCATGGTGGACAGGCTGGGACTACAGGAGTTCCTGGGTGAAGGGGCAACACAGAACACTTGGGGGGATACAATAATGACTTTTCGCCCCACAAATGTTGTACCCGGGGGGGCGAGAGTACCAGATGCCCCCCCTTCATGCCACTGCAATCCGGGGACAAATCTGGGGACAGACTGGCTCTAGGGACAGTGTCCTCAATCCAGGGACTGTCCCCAGAAACCGGGGATGTCTGGTCACCCTATCCCAATGCAGCAGGGCTACTGCTTGGCATGGGACCTGAAAGCTAGTGGAGATCCCTGGAATTGCGGCGCCTGTGATTTTCAGCTTTCATGGGGATCCGGCAGTTACGGCACATAAGTACAACATTGATACAGGTGCACCAATATAACTTTGTAAAAATTGCCAAACCTAAACCGTGCAGCTTCCATGGGGAAGATCAGCGGAAGCCCTCATTAGATGCTGGGAGCTGAGATTTATTCTGGTTCTGGTCCAGTATGACAAGCTGAGTGGGACGGGTGGTTCTCTTTAAAGCAGAGGAAAGTTTCCAAATTGTCTATTTCTGGAACACCAAAAAAGAATTATTTGGATACGTAAGAGATTATTTTTGCCTTATGGATATTTTTCTTAAATAGATCTATCTCATGGGAAAGCAGCAGCTCTCCTGTTTAAAGTGGAGTTCCACCTAAAAATGGAACTTCCGCTTTAAGTGATGGTGACCCCCTGACATGACACATTTGGCATGTCATTTTTTTTGGGGGGGGGGAGGTAGCGGATGCCCTCTTTTTAGAGGCACCCAGCTCCCACTTCCCTCCTCTGGCTCGGTGGCACCAGAAGAAAGTTCACCTCCCACCCCTCCCCAATCTTCTGGGACACGTCACAGGTCCCAGAAGGATGCCTGGCCATTCACATGCGCTGATTCCTACACCGACCACTACTACACTGACCTACCTGATTCCTACACCGACCACTACACTGACCTACCTGATTCCTACACCGACCACTACACTGACCTACCTGATTGCTACACCGACCACTACACTGACCTACCTGATTCCTACACCGACCACTACACTGACCTACCTGATTCCTACACCGACCACTACACTGACCTACCTGATTCCTACACCGACCACTACACTGACCTACCTGATTCCTACACCGACCACCACACTGACCTACCTGATTCCTATACTGACCACTACACTGACCTACCTGATTCCTATACTGACCACTACATTGACCAACCTGATTCCTACCCCGACCACTACACTGACCTACCTGACCACTACACTGACCAACCTGATTCCTACACCGACTACTACACTGACCTACCCAATTCCTACACCGACCACTACACTGACCTACCTGATTCCTACACGGCTCGCGCATGCGCAGTGCGTGCCCGGCTGTGAAGCCACAGCCGGGCACCCACAGTTACAATGCCGGCGCCGCAGAGAGGAGGGGAAGAGGAGCGGGGCTTCGTACGCTGAATCGCGGAACAGACCACTGTCCGGTTATTAAAAGTCAGCAGATAGACTTTTGGTAGCGGCTGACTTTTAAATGGGTGGAACTTCGCTTTAAGGCAATGGAGGACAGAGGGGGCGCTATACTCAGCCCCAGAGTCTGGGAAAGGCAGGAATGATTGAATAAGGTTGGCTAAAATATTTTCATTGGATTTCAAGTTGAGTAATATAGATTGACTATATTTGTATCAATTCTCGCCCATGCGTCCTCCACAGGTTACGGGGGGGTTCCTGGTGCTGTGGCTGATTGACCTCAGTATGGAATCACAGGACAGGAAGTGTGGGGGAATATTCCCAATGGGGTCACAGACACAAGTAACAATCCAACGCAATTTAGAAACTTTACCCCAGTATATCCAAAACAATAAAAGCCAATTCAGACCATGGCGTCCTGGTGTGTTATAATAACGCATGTGCGTGAGAAGTTGCATTAAAGTGATACTAAACACACGTTGTGTAATGTACATTCCCCCTTCTATTTCTGTATGGGGATGGCGGCACTGTCGTTTATTTTAGTTAAAAAAATATATATCGAAGTCCCCTTTTCCTAATAAATATCCAGCTGTCACATGACCCAGCTCTCTCCCAGCCTGTCTGCAGGGAAACATAAGCAGGAGGAGCTTCTAGTAAAGAAAAAAGAAAAACTTTGTAACACATAAACAATTAATATCAACAAACTGCTTTAAATTGTCTTACAAATATATTTTTTAAATCAAATCTTTATTATTTGTGTCAATAACATGGTGCGGGGGTCACGCCCCTCCAGCCTGTGTCTTAGAATTGGGAGGCAAAGCCTCCATCAATCCACATGTAATATCCCGCCCCCATTGTTTTTAGCTGGTTAGTAGGCATGGATGAGGGAGGGAGTGAGCTGTCATTGTGTACACTCCCACATGTGTGACTCTATAGTCACATGGGCTGCTCAGATGTGATAGGGAGGAAATGCTCAGCTTTAGAAACTCACTGAAAACTGAGCATGTGCAGAGCTGACAACACCGATCTGAAAAATCCCTCGCTGTATTGGGGACATGGACAGAAGGGGGAGATAGAGAGCAGAATACAGAAAATGAATCTCATAGTGATGAGTAAGGATGAAGAGCATGGAATACACCATTTATTCATCATTTTTTTTATGATGGGGATTTAGTGACACTTTAAGGCACATCAGTCACAGGCAATGCACCATTAAAATAACCATATGCACCATTTTGGCAACTCACTGCACCAAATTATGGTAGTGCATTACCGGGTGTTGCGGTGCGTTGCAACGCATGTGTGTTGGAGCAGCTTAGCTTTTCAAAATGAATGACACATTTGACACGTCCCATACTGAAAAGGTGTGAATGGGTTCTACAAAAAGTAACTGGAATTAGTTATATGGAAAGGTCTGAAAAAGTCCGCAGAGTTGCTTGGAAATGCTGGCTTAATAACTCCAGAATCCTGCGTTTGCAAGGCCTCGCTCCATTTTATTTCGAAGTCTCCGGCCTCGCTCCCGACTCTGGATTTATAGGAGTTTATCACCCGGTATAAATAAGTGTCTGGGCTGTACAGTACATACAGCGCATACCTCCGCCTTTGTCTTGTTTAGGAATGAGGTAAATTCCCGGGACGCTTGTAACACGATCGTACCCCAACCATACATGGGGGGGGGGGGGGCGGCAGCAGCTGGTACTTACTGGGTCACTGGGGACTGGTAAAGTCAAGCTAATCCCCACACTTGTTCCCCTCCCATTCTGGACAGCTGGATAATCAGTTACCACACTAAGCGGGGGAGGCAGCTTTCACACCTGCCCGCCACTCCATCAAGGGTTAACGCTGCCAGGCCATAAATCCACTTCAGTTTGTGTTTTCCTGCTAGACGGTTTTCCTGGTTGGGTTGGTCAGGAGAGGAACACAGACAGTCCGTGTGCAGAAATATCAACACGCCTGCGCTTTCTTCAGCCTACAGCAACCATCTCCCGGTCAGCTCTTTTCTACCTTTAACGCTCTACTTCGTCCTCCATTACCTCCACCCGCTAACTTACCCAGAAGATTGCTAATCACTTCAAAAATAAGATTGATACAATTTGTCTCGAGATCTCCACCCTACAGATATCTTCCTCACTTTACACTCTTTGTCCTCCTGTACAATCAATACTCTCGTTTAACCCAACTACTTTAGAGGAAGTCACTAAGCTTTTTTCTAACGCCCACCTAACTTCCTGCCCCCCTGGACCCCGTTCCTTATCAAATACTTCGGTCACCCTCTGACTCAATCCTACTCAATCCTACACTCTTTAATCCATACCTTCAACCTCTCCCTCTCTACTGGCATCGTCCCCAACCCTCTAAAACATGCACTAGTCAGTCCCATACCAGAAGAGGCCTCATTGGACCCCACCAATCTTAACAACCTATGACCCATCTCCTTACTTCCTTTTGCCTCCAAACTCCTTGAACGTTTGGTCTACAACCGACTGAGCGACCACCTCATTGAGAATAACCTTCTTGATCCCCTTCAGTCTGGATTTCTGTCCACAGCACTCCACAGAAACCGCTCTCCTAAAACTCACAAACGACCTACTACCAGCTACAACCAACGGTCATTATTCCGTACTCTTACTCTTGGACCTCTCTGCTGCCTTTGATACAGTTGATCGCCCCCTCCTCCTCGACAAACTCAATTTGCTTGGTGTCCATGGCTGCACTTCCTGTTTATTTGAATCTTCCCTACCTCACCGCACCTTCAGTGTCACTTACAACTCCACTTCCTCCTCTCCATCTCCTCCTCGTCCTTGGACCTCTACTATTCTCAATCTACACATCCTCCCTGGGTCAGCTGATGGCCTCCCATGGCTTCTGCTACCATTTATATGCCGATGACACCCAAATCTATCTCTCTACCCCTCAGCTCACCCCATCAGTCTCTTCACACATCACTGATTTAACAGGCAAATCAGCCTGGATGTCACACCACCGAGCTCATAATGTTTCCTCCCCCACGTGCCCCTTTCCCTGACTTCTCTGTCAAGATCAATGGCACAACTATCAGTCCATCCCCACATGCCACGGTGCCAGGGGTAACCCTAGACTCTGAACTGTCCTTTCAGGCCCACATCCAATCCCTGTCCAAATCATGCCGCCTTAGCCTCCGCAACATCTCCGGAATTCACCCCTTTTGTAACTAATTACACCAGCTTCTAATTCACTCCCTGGTCATCTCTCGCCTCGACTACTGCAACTCCCTTTTCATTGGATTACCTTTACATAGACTCCTCCCCCCTTCAGTCCATAATAAATGCCGCTGCAAGACTCATCCACCTTACCAGCCATTCAGTGTCCTCCACCGCTCTCTGCCAATCCCTCCTTTGGCTTCCATTCAGTGTCCTCCACCCCTCTCTGCCAATCCCTCCTTTGGCTTCCATTCAGTGTCCGCCACCCCTCTCTGCCAATCCCTCCTTTGGCTTCCATTCAGTGTCCTCCACCCCTCTCTACCAATCCCTCCACTGACCTCCATTCAGTGTCCTCCACCCCTCTCTACCAATCCCTCCACTGACCTCCATTCAGTGTCCTCCACCCCTCTCTACCAATCCCTCCACTGACCTCCATTCAGTGTCCTCCACCCCTCTCTACCAATCCCTCCACTGACCTCCATTCAGTGTCCTCCACCCCCCTCTACTAATCCCTCCACTGACCTCCATTCAGTGTCCTCCACCCCTCTCTGCCAATCCCTCCACTGACCTCCATTCAGTGTCCTCCACCCCTCTCTACCAATCCCTCCACTGACCTCCATTCAGTGTCCTCCACCGCTCTCTGCAAATCCTTCCACTGGCCTCCACTCACCCAACAAATAAAATTCAAAGTACTAACAATAATTTACAAAGCCATCCATAACTCTTCCCTCAGCTACATCACTAACCTAGTCTCAAAATACCAACCGAATCATTGACTTCAGTCCTCCCAAGACCTCCTGCTCTCTAGCTCACTTGTCACCTCCTCCTATGCTCACCTCCAGGATTTCTACAGAGCTTCTCCCATCCTTTGGAATTCCCTACCCCAATCTGTCCGACTGTCCCCTAATCTATCCATCTTTAGACGATCTCTGAAAACACTTCTCTTTAAAGCCTATCCTGCTTCTAACTAACACTGTTTTACTTCCTCCATCAGCTCATCCCCCACAGCTATTAACTTTTGTATCAATTGACCCCCCCCCCCTCTTAGATTGTAAACTGTAATGAGCAGGGCCCTCTGATTCCTCTTATACCAAATTGTAATGTAACTGTAATGTCTGCCTTCATTTTGTTAAGCGCTGCCTAAACTGTTGGCAGTTTATAAATCCTGTATAATAATAATAATCTCTTTTATCATGTCTGCACTCTCTCACCATCTCTTGTATCACGTCTGCACTCTCTCACCATCTCTTGTATCACGTCTGCACTCTCTCACCATCTCTTGTATCATGTCTGCACTCTCACCATCTCTTGTATCATGTCTGCAGTCTCTGACCATCTCTTGTATCATGTCTGCAGTCTCTGACCATCTCCTGTATCATGTCTGCAGTCTCTGACCATCCCTTGTATCATGTCTGCAGTCTCTCACCATCTCTTGTATCATGTCTGCAGTCTCTGGCCATCTTCTGTATCATGTCTGCAGTCTCTCACCATCTCTTGTATCATGTCTGCAGTCTTTGACCATCTCTTGTATCATGCCTGCAGTCTCTGACCATCTCCTGTATCATGTCTGCAGTCTCTGACCATCCCTTGTATCATGTCTGCAGTCTCTGACCATCCCTTGTATCATGTCTGCAGTCTATCACCATCTCTTGTATCATGTCTGCAGTCTCTGGCCATCTTCTGTATCATGTCTGCAGTCTCTCACCATCTCTTGTATCATGTCTGCAGCCTCTGACCATCTCTTGTATCATGTCTGCAGTCTCTGACCATCTCCTGTATCATGTCTGCAATCTCTGACCATCTCCTGTATCATGTCTGCAGTCTCTCACCATCTCTTGTATCATGTCTGCAGTCTCTCACCATCTCTTGTATCATGTCTGCAGTCTCTGGCCATCTTCTGTATCATGTCTGCAGTCTCTCACCATCTCTTGTATCATGTCTGCAGCCTCTGACCATCTCTTGTATCATGTATATAGTTTTTACTATATCTGTTGTGTGTCTGCTGTCTCTGATAATGATTATTTTCAGAATTTTATGTGTGGCCCTTTGCTGATGTCGGGGGGCCACACTTGAGCCCCTACCCAAAATAAAGAAAGTTGACCACCCCTGAAGATAAGGGCTGACTCAACCCTCCAGACTCCACCTATAAATAAAATATCAGTTGTGGGTGGACTGATGCTTTAAGTAGGAGTGATAACCAGATGACTGGAAGGAGAGTTTACAATTCTTTGTATGAAATAAAACTATCCAAATCTGGTAAAACACAGGACAGCGAGACTGGAAAGATCTGTGAATAGTGAATTTGGAGTAAATGTTAGAAAGGTCAATGTTCAACTCCACTCTGTTATCTCCATCAGGATGGACTGGATGTGGGAATGACCGTCTGATGACAGGTTGGTGGATCAGATCCAACAGATGGACCTTCCTGCATTCCTGACCTCTCTGACTCGGCCATTTGGCTCTCTTGGCTGACAGCAGTGTAAATATCTGTATGGGGGGACACATAATGACATGGACAGGGTGGGACATCAAAGGAAGCCCTGCTACACCCAACTACAGCCAGCAGAGTAGTTGGGGTTAGAACCTCCATCGGGTTTTGTATCCATTTCCCCATGGAGGAGATCTAACCTCATTTTGGCCCCATTCACGCCCGTTTTATACGGTAGCTTGAAGCTCTCTGTGGTGATGGTTCACATCTCCACTCCAAGTCACCTGAAGCTCAAAGTTTTGGAGCTACTTTCCTAGTTCGATTTGGGCAGATAGGTGCTCTTTGAAGCGCCCCCCCCCCCCCCCCAATTGAAATGCATGATTTTTTGCACATCTTGTTAAGCATCTATTTGCGATTTATTTTCTGCTTAATTGCAAAAAAAAAAATTAAATGATAAATAAATAATAAATAATTTCCCTAAAATAAATAAATACATTAACCCATAACCCTAACCCTGGTGTTTATTATATTATTATTATTGTTAATGTATTTTGTTTATTTTGTTAAGGTTAACCCCTAACCCTCATGTTCATTTATTATGACTATTAAAAATAGTATTATTATTTAGTTACCCTGGTGTGTATTTATTTATTTATTATTAATTTATTATTATTATTATTATTATTATTTTTATTATTATTATTATTATTATATATTATTTACTTATTGATTTTTTTCATTAGGTAGTATAGTAGGGAGGGGTTGGAATATATACGTCATTTTCTCTAGGGGAGCCCCCCTGCAGTACTTTGGTGCTCATTTGAAGAGAGCATCATGATTTGCATGATAAGCAATGTATGTAAAGCAGCCAGGGATCCTGCCGTTGGTTGTCTGCATTGCCCAAAACCATCCAATCAAAATGTTCCTTTAATTGTGTGTTCGTGCACTTGGAAAATAAAAGGGGGGATAAATTGGGGAATCTGATCAATTATCCCTTAATAATAACGTTGATCGAGGGGGGGTGATCCCCATCATTGTGTGCATTTATGTAAAGCTGAGTGTGTTGGATTATTGGATTTGTAATGTTTCAGCTGTTGTTGGGGTTGTTTCTGATATATCAGATCCATGTACATCATGGACCTCGGTGCTGCTTCTGTTTGACTTTGTTTAATCCACTTATTTGGCTGCGGCGTCCACCTGGGCTGCATTAAGGGAGGACTCCAGTCTGACTATAAAACTTTACACAGCACTTGGGAAGCCCATAATGTGCCCTGTAGTCACGACTGGGACTCGTAACTCCACAACAGCTGCTGCGTCTTGCAATGCCAGAGCCAGGAGCAAGCCATTAATATTAGAGCAGTTTGGGGAGTTTCTCTAGGGGAGCTCTCCACCCTCATGAGATGGAGAAAAGAGATGACTTTTTAGTAAACCTGGGCAATGGCGTATAAATATGTAAGCAAAGGTTAATGTCTAGAAAACCACAGGATGAACCCCCCAGTAGATCTGAAGATATATGATGAAACCCTCAGTAGATGATGATCTGAAAATATGTGATGAAACGATCAGCAGATCTGAAGATATATGATGGATCCCTCAGTAGATCTGAAGATATATGATGAAACCATCAGTAGATCTGAAGATATATGATGGATCCCTCAGTAGATCTGAAGATATATGATGAACCCTCAGTAGATCTGAGCATATATGATGAACCCTCAGTAGATCTGAGCATATATGATGAACCCTCAGTAGATCTGAAGATATATGATGAACCCTCAGTATATCTGAAGATATATGATGAAACCATCAGTAGATCTGATAGATATATGATGAACCCTCAGTAGATCTGAAGATATATGATGGATCCCTCAGTATATCTGAAGATATATGATGAAACCATCAGTAGATCTGATAGATATATGATGGATCCCTCAGTATATCTGAAGATATATGATGAAACCATCAGTAGATCTGATAGATATATGATGAACCCTCAGTAGATCTGAAGATATATGATGGATCCCTCAGTATATCTGAAGATATATGATGAAACCATCAGTAGATCTGATAGATATATGATGAACCCTCAGTAGATCTGAAGATATATGATGAAACCCTCAGTAGATCTGAAGATATATGATGAACCATCAGTAGATCTGAAGATATATGATGGATCCCTCAGTAGATCTGAAGATATATGATGGATCCCTCCGTAGATCTGAAGATATATGATGAACCCTCAGTAGATCTGAAGATATATGATGGATCCCTCAGTAGTTCTGAAGATATATGATGGATCCCTCAGTATATCTGAAGATATATGATGAACCATCAGTAGATCTGAAGATATATGATGAACCATCAGTAGATCTGAAGATATATGATGAAACCCTCAGTAGATCTGAAGATTTATGATGAACCCTCAGTAGATCTGAAGATATATGATGGATCCCTCAGTAGATCTGAAGATATATGATGGATCCCTCAGTATATCTGAAGATATATGATGAACCATCAGTAGATCTGAAGATATATGATGAACCATCAGCAGATCTGAAGATATATGATGGATCCCTCAGTATATCTGAAGATATATGATGAACCATCAGTAGATCTGAAGATATATGATGAACCATCAGCAGATCTGAAGATATATGATGGATCCCTCAGTATATCTGAAGATATATGATGAACCATCAGTAGATCTGAAGATATATGATGAACCCTCAGTAGATCTGAGGATATATGATGAAACCCTCAGTAGATCTGAAGATATATGATGAACCATCAGTAGATCTGAAGATATATGATGAAACCATCAGTAGATCTGAAGATATATGATGAAACCATCAGTAGATCTGAAGATATATAATTAAATCCTCAGTAGATCTGAAGATATATGATGAACCCGCAGTAGATCTGAAGATGTATGATGAAACCCTCAGTAGATCTGAAGATATATGATGAACCCTCAGTAGATCTGAAGATATATGCAGATGAAGATTAATGCAAATAATGACTTTCTCTTTAAAAGTCAAGTTTTTCCCTCCACCCCTTATACACGAAATTAGAGAATAGCTTGGGCATATTCGGACTAGGATCCAAACCCATGTGGGCAAGCCCACCAGGAAGCTGTCACCTAGGGCATTCCATGCCCCATAGCCATACATATACAAGAGGCATGTACATGGGCGGAGCTTGATTGGTTGAAATGGTGACTCAGGCCATGCTTCAGGGGGCCCATGCGGCCTCCCTGTCACACTAGATTTTACACTATGTTGCTGCATAGGTGATTCAGTAAGGGACCCACCCAGGCCTGTCTTAGGCCTCTGAGTTTCCAATTGCACCTACACAGGGTAACGGGGCAGACCCTTTCCTTCAGCGGCACACTCTCTGCTCAGCATCAGCTCTGACCCCCCTTCCCCATCCAGCCCAGTACAGCATTCCCCTGGGTGGGGCCCAGGCTGGCCTTCTGAGTTTCCCTTTACAAGGCCACCACTTTCTTGACATGCAGTGGAAGTGGCGGATGTTAGGCACGGTCCCCGGGTCAACTGTTGCATCGGCCCACAAGGTTCCCACATGTTACTCCTGTGACAGGAAAAAGATCCACTCAATGCATAACAACAAGACCCTACTTGTACTATGAATCTAGGCGGCTTCAGCTGAGTTCTGTCCAGGCCACATCCTGGTGCGTTTTACCCCACTGGGCAAAAGAGTAGAGGGGAGAGTAGCCAGGCTGAAGCCGCCTTCATTCATAGTCTTGTTGGTGTGCGGCGATTGGGTCTTTTTCCTTTTGGCTGTACAGAGGAATCTCTCCTGTGAAGTCTCTGAGGGATTTAAAAAAAAAAAAAGACCAAATATACCAGACTCCACCCACAAACTGTACCGCACATCACTGCAGCATTGTGGGGTGAATTTTTAGAAAGCTCTGTGGATTTTCTAATGGTTAGGGGGGGGTCAAGTCAATGTACGTTTTCAACCGTAGTGACGAAAATAAATTTAAAGGAGCAGGATGGAAATTTTTTCTCAAACAAACAAAATTCTAACTGAATTTGGTTCCACCCTGAAGAAGTGGCGTTGCTGCGAAACCTGTTAACTGTGAATACGTGAAGGACACCTCGCCACACATTGTTATAGACATTGCTGTAAAGCTCCGTAGTTTTGTGATGATCTAAGCTAGCAGGTGTCCGTGTCCCGAATCTGGGTACTAATATGTATTTATCTTTTATATACAGTATATATATATATATATATATATATATATATATATATATATATATATATATTTATATATATATATATATTTATTTATTTTTGTATTTATGTTTATATCATGTTTATAGACCCTTAGAAACATTGTTTTAACAAGATATAATAAATGATTTGCTTTTATACCAGTTCTGTTAGCCTCGGATTTAAAGTCCGACTTTGTGGAGTAACATTTTTTTTTGTTTGTTTCTCTACCATTTTGAGATCTAACTGAACGGGGGAAAATTGTACAAAAAAAAAATCACAGATATTATAACAAAATCTTTGTAATACATGAGATTTCATTCAAATAGCAGTTGGAAGGGCTTTCAAACTAAATGATTTGACTCAATGATGGCAGTGTATGGCCAGCCTAAGGGTCAGTGTGCCGCCAGAAGATCTGGTAAGAGACATTCTTCCTGTTACACCTGTTCCAGTTGTCGTTGTAAGATTAGAGTAGGCTCCCGCTCTGCACATGGTATGGAGGGAGTCCGGGAGCACCTGGCTACACTCAGTCTAAGAGGTTCATGGGGTCCCCTGGGTACCAGTGTTGTGACACCTGGTGGCTCCAGCAGCTGTTCCCTCAGCATATGGTGCCCCGTGTCCTATAATGTACTTAATGCCATTAAGGCACCCAGCTAACCTGAGATTGCCACATCTCTTCACATACTATGTGACAGTGCCAGTCATTGAAAGCAGATTTACCAACTGGCTATACCCATGTCATTTGCTGGTTATGTACCTGCAATATACCCGACCTCAGGAAATTTCTCTTTCATTTTCTGCTAGAGTCAGTTCTCTTCTCCTAGTAATCAAATCTGTTCCAGGCTGATATTTATAACCATAAAATTAAGTGAATCTGTCTACAAACACTAGGGTCATGTCATGCAGCTGCTCCCTGATGAAAGTAGATACAGTATAAGCCCTACATGATGGACACTAGAGCAGGGGTTCCCAACCTTACTGAGTGCGGGGCCCGTTAAATTCTTGCAAAACCTTCCATGCCCCAAAAGTAAGAAAATACGTTTATCCTCACACAATAAAAGTATGGGAATTGAAAATAAGTATTGAAATTCTGGAAGGTCCTGGTTGAGGGATAGGTGTCACTTTGGGGGAGTGGGGTTTCTGGAGGGGGTGAGGAGACTCGGTGGCACTATCGGGGATGAGGTTTCTGGAAGATGTGAGGAGACTTGGTGGCACTGTCGGGGATGAGGTTTCTGGAGGGGGTGAGGAGTCTCAGTGGCACTGTCGGGGATGAGGTTTCTAGAGGTGGTTGGGGGACTTGGTGGCCCTGTTGCAGATGAGGTTTCTAGAGGTGGTTGGAGGACTTGGTGGCCCTGTTGCAGATGAGGTTTCTAGAGGTGGTTGGGGGACTTGGTGGCCCTGTTGAAGATGAGGTTTCTAGAGGTGGTTGGGGGACTTGGTGGCCCTGTTGCAGATGAGGTTTCTAGAGGTGGTTGGGGGACTTGGTGGCCCTGTTGTAGATGAGGTTTCTAGAGGTGGTTGGGGGACTTGGTGGCCCTGTTGCAGATGAGGTTTCTAGAGGTGGTTGGGGGACTTGGTGGCCCTGTTGAAGATGAGGTTTCTAGAGGTGGTTGGGGGACTTGGTGGCCCTGTTGCAGATGAGGTTTCTAGAGGTGGTTGGGGGACTTGGTGGCCCTGTTGCAGATGAGGTTTCTAGAGGTGGTTGGGGGACTTGGTGGCCCTGTTGCAGATGAGGTTTCTAGAGGTGGTTGGGGGACTTGGTGGCCCTGTTGTAGATGAGGTTTCTAGAGGTGGTTGGGGGACTTGGTGGCCCTGTTGCAGATGAGGTTTCTAGAGGTGGTTGGGGGACTTGGTGGCCCTGTTGAAGATGAGGTTTCTAGAGGTGGTTGAGTGACTTGGTGGCCCTGTTGAAGATGAGGTTTCTAGAGGTGGTTGAGTGACTTGGTGGCCCTGTTGAAGATGAGGGTCTAGAGGTGGTTGAGTGACTTGGTGGCTCTGTTTGGGATGATGTTTCTGGAGGTGGTTAGGGGACTTGGTGGCCCTGTTAAAGATGAGGTTTCTGGAGGCGGATTAGAGACTTAGTGGCCCTGTCAAAGATGAGGTTTCTGGAGGGGGTTAGGGGACTTGGTGGCACTGTTGGGGATGAGGTTTCTGGAGGTGGTTGAGGGACTTGGTGGCCCTGTTGAAGATGAGGTTTCTGGAGGCGATTTAGAGACTTGGTGACTCTGTCGGGGGATGAAGTTTCTGGAGGGAGTTAGGGGACTTTGTTGTATTTGACTGATCCCTCTTTTCTACATTTCTTCTCCTGTAGGTCCTTGGCACAACATCACAGGAAGAGCTTACACAAGATGTGCCCCTGCTTCATCCATGGAGACATCACATGGCTGGGGCACAGAGGTTTAGGAGAGCCTGGGTGATCCCTACTATCTCAGTGTCAGAGAATCTGAAAAATATCCCCTCGCAGGTCGTACAGGTATGAAAAGCATGGGTGAGCTGTATGGGAGGAACAGTATTAACTTGTGTCTGGTGCTGCACTAAAGACCAGACTTCATCAACCTTTTTACCTACGGTTAGAGGAAGAATACCCTTACATTGATTACTTTGTTATAAAAATGCCCCTTTCATTTTTTACACTTGTAGTAAGTGGGAAGAATGCCCTTTACATTGGTTACATTGGATGGGTCAGTAGGAAGAGTGCCCTTTGCATTAGGTACATTGGTGGTAAATGGGAACAATGTTCCCTTAATTAGGTACATTGGGGGTCAGTGGGAAGAATGCCCCTTACTCTACATTGAGTACTGTACATTTGTGGTGACTGTGATTAATGCCCTTTACATTGGTTACATTGAGGGTCAGTGGAAAGAATGCCCATTATATTAATTAAAGAATATCCATTAAATTTGTTATAAAAGGGGGTAATTGGGAGGAATGCTTCTTACATTGGTTACATCAGGGGCAATGGGAAGTATGCCTATTACATTGGTTACACTGGGAGTCACTGGGATGAATACCCCTTACATTGGTTGTACTGTAGGTCACTGGGAAGCATGCCCATTATTGGTTGCATTGGGGGTCAGTGGGAAGTATGCCCAATACTGTACTGCGGCCTAATCAGTTGGATTAATGCCCCTTATATTGGTTACACTAAGGGTTAATGGAAGTATGCACCTTGCATTGGTTGTATTGGGGTGGTCAGTGGGAAGAATGCCCCTTACATTAAGAATCAATAAAATAAATGCTCCTTGCATTGGTGATAAGTGGGGAGGATGCAGCTTGCATTGGTTATATTGGTGGTCAGTGGGAAGAATGCCCCTTACGTTCGTTACATTGGGTGTCAGTGGGAGGAATGTCCCTTAAATTAAGAATCAATTGAATAGGTGCCCATAACACTGGTGATCAACGGGGAGAATGCCCCAGTTAAATTGGGTGTCAGTTGGAAGAATGCCCCTAGCATTAGTTGCACTGGGGGGTCAGTGGGACGAATGCCCCTTATATTGGATACAATGGTGGTCAGTGGGAAGAATGCCCCTTATGTTGGTTACATTGGGTGTTTGTTGGAAGAATGTCCCCTATATTGAGGATCATTAGAATGAATGCTCCTTTCATTGGTTACGTTGGTGGTCAGTGGGAAGAGTGCCCCTTAAATTAAGAATCAATTGAATAAATACCCCTAACAATGGTAATTAATGGTGAGGATACCCCTATTGGTTATATTGGTGGTCAGTGGGAAGACTGCCCCTTATTTTAGTTAAATTGGGTGTCATTTGGGAGAATGTCCCCTATATTTAGGATCAGTAAAATGAATGCTCCTTTCATTGGTTTACGTTGGGTGTCAGTGGGAAAAATGCCCCTTAATGTAAGAATCGATGGAAGAAATGGTGCTGGCGATCAGTGGGGAGGACGCCCCAGTTACAGACAACTATAAAGATCATTGGTGTCAGTGGTCATATAACAGTCACTAGTCTGGCCGAACAGAAAGGACACTCATCAGCCTCATGCTGCTCCTCCGTTGTCCAATCACGGGCTGGAAATGACAAATCCTTAGGTAGGTACAACTGATATAAGGAGGCTTCTTCCTTTTTTCCTTTTTTCTTTTTTTTTAGATAAAGTCAGACAAGCAGTATTTGGGAAGTGTCATATACAGCATCAAGGGGCCGGGTGTTGATGAGGAACCCAAAGGATTTTTTAATATCAATAAAACAACTGGAATTGTCTACCTAAATGCAGTGCTGGATCGTGAGAAGATAGAGCGCTTCAAGGTATGAAATATATTTCCAGCGTCAGTTATTATAATGTGTCAGTTATTATAATGTGTCAGTCATTGCAGTGTGTCAGTTTTTGCAGTATGTCAGTTAGCACAATGTGTCAGTTATTATAATGTGTCAGTAATTGCAGTGCGTCAGTTTTTGCAGTATGTCAGTTAGCACAATGTGTCAGTTATTGCTTGTATAGTATAACAGCTGAAGAAGAGCAGTGATCCCTAGCAGCCAATTACATTTCAGTTGTCAGTATTCTGGTGCAGCAATGGAAGCTGATAACAGATTGGTTACAAAGTGGGTGACTCTAGTTTGTTCCGGAGCGCTCCCCTGCAGCGGACTGGTCGGTTCTCTACCGTCCTCGCCTCCTGCTTGATGGGCGATCCCCGGAATCCGGACGTCTCCCGCACAGATAGCCGATCCGGAACATTTAGACAAGTCCATTTTCACCCCCATTTTCTGTCTGTTTTTCCTCCCCAGCTTCGTGCGTTTGCATTGGACAGTGATGGCGTTCCCCTTGAGGACCCTACAGATCTTGAGATTGTTGTTCTGGACCAAAATGACAACCGTCCGGTCTTTTCTCAGGCAGTCTTCAAAGGATACATCCTGGAGAATGCAATTCCTGGTAAGTTAGGATTAAAGCGCATGTCTGGACAAAAAAAAAAAAAAAATCACAATCCATGCGCATGTACATACAGGTTTTGTCTGTTTAACCCCTTCCCACCCAGGTGGCAGTTTTCCCGAACCACTGTGATTGTCCGTTACAGTGGTCACATGATTGGGGACCCATCCCCCCAGCTCCTGATCATGACTAGAGACCAAAGAGTTGTCAGTTTGCTTGGAACATGCTGTGAGCGCGCTCTCAGCACTGCAACCTCAGCCATCCGAGGACACATATGTGCGACATGTGGGCATTAAAGCCAACCCCTCTTTGCCGCTGAACACATACACTATGTGGGCGGCAGGAACTTCCACATGCTGCAGGTGCAAAAATACCTATTGATTTGATTTGCCAGAAATCCAGTGAGCTCCCAACTCTTCCTGTAGTGAGCTGACACCTCTGACTCTGCGGCACTGAAATCCCAAACAGTGTTGTCAGCCCTGACAAGTTCTCCACATTCTCTCTCCTCATCTCCATACCATGGGGGAGATGGTCTGTAGTCCAGCGCGGGGGTGGGAGGGCGGGGGGGTGTCAGAACACAAGCAGGACTGACAACACAATACTTCTGGTGATTTTAGTGCTGTAGATTCAGCTCACTACAGGAAGTTATTGGGAGACTCATTCTGAGCACTTACCTGCTGGGGGCTCTGTGCTTGTAAGATTTAGGGGTTGATTTACTAAAGGCAAATAGACTGTGCACTTTGCAAAGTATCCGACACAAGTACAAGCCGGCAGCTCAACAGCTTCATCCTTGGAAAATATTGTTTAAGCATCATAGCAGTACAGAATCCAAAACTGATGCATTTCAGCCTAAGCGTTCATCGTAGCATAATGAAGGCCTTAGGCTGAAATGCATCAGGTTTGAATTCTAAACTGCTATGATGCTTAACCGCTTGCCGACCGGCGCATGCTGATATACGTCGGCAGAATGGCTCTCCTGCGCAAAGGGGTGTACCTGTACGTCCCTCTGTAAAAGTAGGCTAGCGGGCGTACGCACACCACCGCGCACTGCGGGAACTTGCCAGCGTCCTGCAATCGGGGCAAGGAGAGGCAGAATGGGGCACTGCCTATGTTAACAAGGAATTTCCCCGTTCTGCCTAGTGACATGACCAGGATCAGTTCCCGGTGATCGGGGACAGTGATCTCTGTCATGTTTCAGTAAGCCCATCCCCTTAGAGGTTTGTGTGGCCTCCATTATTTTCCAGCACTGCCTTAACCCTCTTGGGCATGGCGATCACCAGAGCTTCACAGGTTGTCACTGGAGTCCTCTTCCCCTCCCCCATGATGACATCACGGAGCTGGTGGATTTTAGAGACCTTGCGCTCCTCCACCTTCCATTTGAGGATGCCCCACAGATGATCAATAGGGTTTAGGTCTGGAGACATGCTTGGCCAGTCCATCACCTTTACCCTCAGCTTCTTTAGCAATTTGATGCAGTGTGCGGCGCATGGTCTGAGCACTGACAGGCTGACCCCCCACCCCTAGAACCTCTGCAGCAATGCTGGCAGCACTCATACCTCTATTTCCCAAAGACAACCTCTGGAGATGACGCTGAGCACGTGACCTCAACTTCTTTGGTGGACCATGGCGAGGCCTGTTCTGAGGGGAACCCGTCCTGTTATACCGCTGTATGGTCTTGGCCACCGTGCTGCAGCTCAGTTTCATGGTCTTGGCAATCTTCTTATAGCCTAGGCCAGTGATGGTGAACCTTGGGACCCCAGGTGTTTTGGAACTACATTTCCCATGATGCTCAGCTACACTGCAGAATGCATGAGCATCATGGGAAATGTAGTTCCAAAACATCTGGGGTGCCAAGGTTCACCATCACTGGCCTAGGCCATCTTTATGTAGAGCAACAATTCTTTTTTTCAGATCCTCAGAGAGTTCTTTGCCATGGGGTGCCATGTTGAACTTCCAGTGACCAGTATGAGAGAGTGAGAGCGATAACACCAAATTTAACACACCTGTTCCCCATTCACACATGAGACCTTGTAACACTAACGAGTCACGTGACACCAGGGGAGGGGAAAATGGCTAATTGGAGCCCAATTTGGACATTTTCACTTAGGGGTGTACTGACTTTTGTTGCCAGCAATTTAGACATTAATGGCTGTGTGTTGAGTTATTTTGAGGGGACAGGAAATTTACACTGTTATACAAGCTGTACACTCACTACTTTACATTGTAGACAAGTGTCATTTCTTCAGTGTTGTCACATGAAAAGATAGAAGAAAAGATTTACACAGATGTGACTGAGGGGTGTACTTACTTTTGTGAGATACTGTACCTGCATCATACATCGGTAGAGCTTAGGTGAGTTTTCTCTTGTTACTTTGCATAATGCTCCAGAGCTTAATAAATGAAGTGAAGCTTCATTTGCAAAGAATACCCAATCACATGCAAGGAAAAAGAAAAAACACAACATTTTTGCTTGCACATGATTGGATGATGAAAGTCAGCAGAGCTTCCCCCTCATTTACCAAGCTCCAGAGCAAATGCACTTGCAAAGTGCACAATCTATTTGACTTTAATAAATCAACTCCATAGTGTTCTGTGTGTAACTCCCACTTTCTGACCACCCTGCACACTTCATGGGCCAGTGTCAGGAGTATACAATGTTGTCAGGACCATGGAAAGCCAATGTGCAATCAGTTGGCATAGTTGTTAGGGACAAATAAATACTTTGGTAAATGTCTCCCTCTAGTGGTCACATTTGTGAACATCATTTTATATGTAATCCCCCTATAGACCGATCAGAATCATGCTGGAACCTGTTAAATCATCATCCATGTGGTATGGATTCTTCTCAATGTGCTCCATTCAAAATATGACATTTCACTTTGTGGTGGAGTATTCCTATAAGACAGTTACCACCCTGTCACCATATTGATCTCTGTGTTCCTCAGGCACCCTGGTGATGAGGGTCATAGCTACTGATGCTGATGATGTAACGACAGACAACGCACAGCTCAAGTACTCCATTGTCCAGCAGGAGAGTCCGGAAATGTTCAGCATTAACCAGGACACCGGCGAGATCAGGACCGTTCAAGTTGGACTGGACCGAGAGGTAAGATATATATACCCTGGAACGGTCCTCGGAGGTGGGTAGGGGGTGGAACCAAGGAATGGTCATCAGAGGTGGGTAGAACCAAGGAATGGTCCTCGGAGGTGGGTAGAACCAAGGAATGGTCCTCAGGGGTGGGTAGGGGATGGAACCAAGAAATGTACCTCGGAGGTGGGTAGGGAGTGGAACCAAGGAATGGTCCTCAGAGGTGGAACAAAGGAATGGTCCTCGGAGGTGGGTAGGGGATGGAACCAAGGAATGGTCCTCGGAGGTGGGTGGGGGGGTGGAACCAAGGAATGGTCCTTGGAGGTGGGTAGGGAGTGGAACCAAGGAATGGTCCTCAGAGGTGGAACAAAGGAATGGTCCTCGGAGGTGGTTAGAGGATGGAACCAAGGAATGGTCCTTGAAAGTGGGTGGGGGGGGTGGAACCAATGAATGGTCCTCGGAGGTGGGTAGGGGGATGGAACCAAGGAATGGTCCTTGGAGGTGGGTAGGGAGTGGAACCAAGGAATGGTCCTCAGAGGTGGAACAAAGGAATGGTCCTCGGAGGTGGTTAGAGGATGGAACCAAGGAATGGTCCTTGGAGGTGGGTGGGGGGGTGGAACCAATGAATGGTCCTCGGAGGTGGGTAGGGGGATGGAACCAAGGAATGGTCCTCGGAGGTGGGACAAAGGAATGGTCCTCGGAGGTGGTTAGAGGATGGAACCAAGGAATGGTCCTTGGAGGTGGGTGGGGGGGTGGAACCAATGAATGGTCCTCGGAGGTGGGTAGGGAGTGGAACCAAGGAATGGTCCTCGGAGGTGGAACAAAGGAATGGTCCTCGGAGGTGGGTAGGGGATGGAACCAAGGAATTGTCCTTGGAGGTGGGTGGGGGGTGGAACCAAGGAATGGTCCTCAGAGGTGGGTAGGGGATGGAACCAAGGAATGGTCCTTGGAGGTGGAACCAAGGAATGGTCCTCGGAGGTGGATAGGGAGTAGAACCAAGGAATGGTCCTCGGAGGTGGATAGGGAGTAGAACCAAGGAATGGTCCTCGGAGGTGGAACAAAGGAATGGTCCTCGGAGGTGGTTAGAGGATGGAACCAAGGAATGGGCCTCGGAGGTGGGTAGGGGATGGAACCAAGGAATGGTCATTGGAGGTGGGTGGGGGGGTGGTACCAAGGAATAGTCCTCGGAGGTGGATGGGGGGGTGGTACCAAGGAATGGTCCTCGGAGGTAGGTAGGGAGTGGAACCAAGGAATGGTCCTCGGAGGTGGAACAAAGGAATGGCCCTCGGAGGTGGAACAAAGGAATGGCCCTCGGAGGTGGAACAAAGGAATGGCCCTCGGAGGTGGAACAAAGGAATGGTCCTCGGAGGTGGAACAAAGGAATGGTCCTCGGAGGTGGGTAGGGGATGGAACAAAGGAATGGTCCTCGGAGGTGGAACAAAGGAATGGTCCTCGGAGGTGGGTAGGGGATGGAACAAAGGAATGGTCCTCGGAGGTGGAACAAAGGAATGGCCCTCGGAGGTTGAACAAAGGAATGGTCCTCGGAGGTGGGTAGGGGATGGAACAAAGGAATGGTCCTCGGAGGTGGGTAGGGGATGGAACAAAGGAATGGTCCTCGGAGGTGGGTGGGGGTGTAACAAAGGAATGGTCCTCTGAGGTGGGTAGAGGATGGAACCAAGGAATGGTCCTCGGAGGTGGGTAGGGGGTGGAACCAAGGGATGGTCATCGGAGGTGGGTAGAGGGCAGGGAAAAGCTGTGCCTCAGAAGCAGGGAGTACCTGCACCTATTTTCTGAGAAATAAAGCCCATGTGTGTGTATATATATATATATATATATATATATATATATATATATATATATATATATATATATATATTATACCACACAGGCACACACAAAATGCAAACAAACATGAACAGTGTCAGTAGGGCAGTGGATGGTGTCAGCAGTTTTTTACTTTTACTATTTTATTTTTGTTTACAATATTATTTATTATTACATTTATTTATTTTTTTACAATTTTTTGCTTTGGTGAATTATTAGTAGTCTAAACAGACTCCTCATGTCTCATTTTTGAGAAAGAGAAAGGGACTAAGGACACAGATTCCTCAGTGTTCTATGCTAAGCGATTTCCTGTTCATTCTCAAGCTGAAGTATTGTAAACATAGCTTAATATGCTTCAGTTATGAATGGACACAGGAGTGATCAGTACTGATCTCTGTATTTATTAAGGAATTCCCCATTCTCAAACATCCCCTGCAGCAGCTGGTAGGAGAGAAGAGGAGAGAAGCTGTCAGCACTGTGGAGGATGGGGAGTAGCAGGGGGATAGTGATGGACGAACTTCCGACGGGACGTTTCGCGAACGCGAAACGCGAACGGACACAAACGTTCGCGAAAACGACCGTTCGCCGCGGGCTCCATTGACTTCAATGGGAGGCGAATTTCGCAAACCTTTAGGTCGAATTTGCGGCCACGGGGTAATTATTAGGGGGTAGCACGTAGTCCCACCACCTGGACAATAGCATAATACATGTATGAGGTGAATTTGGGATCGATAACTACAAGCATTTTTTTTTTATTTGGGAAATTGTTCTGACAATTCAGGACTATGGAGCTAATGAAGGCAATGGAGGAGAGGGAAGGTCAGGGACCAGGGTAGGCAAACAAGAGGGTGCAGGAGATACAGAGCACTGACAGCAGCACCGTAATACAGAGCACTGACATCAGCACCGTGACATACAGCGCTGACAGCAGCTCCGTGACATACAGCGCTGACAGCAGCTCCGTGACATACAGCGCTGACAGCAGCTCCGTGACATACAGCGCTGACAGCAGCTCCGTGACATACAGCGCTGACAGCAGCTCCGTGACATACAGCGCTGACAGCAGCACCGTGACATACAGCGCTGACAGCAGCTCCGTGACATACAGCGCTGACAGCAGCTCCGTGACATACAGCGCTGACAGCAGCTCCGTGACATACAGCACTGACAGCAGCTCCGTGACATACAGCGCTGACAGCAGCTCCGTGACATACAGCGCTGACAGCAGCACCGTGACATACAGCGCTGACAGCAGCTCCGTGACATACAGCGCTGACAGCAGCTCCGTGACATACAGCGCTGACAGCAGCTCCGTGACATACAGCGCTGACAGCAGCTCCGTGACATACAGCGCTGACAGCAGCTCCGTGACATACAGCGCTGACAGCAGCTCCGTGACATACAGCGCTGACAGCAGCTCCGTGACATACAGCGCTGACAGCAGCTCCGTGACATACAGCGCTGACAGCAGCTCCGTGACATACAGCGCTGACAGCAGCTCCGTGACATACAGCGCTGACAGCAGCACCGTAAGCAGCCCCAGGAGGAAGTCAGCACAGCACAGGGATGGTGTGATCCCCTCATAATAAGAACCCCCAGGAGGAAGTCAGCACAGCACAGGGATGGTGGGAGCCCCTCATAATAAGAACACCCAGGAGGAAGTCAGCACAGCACAGGGATGGTGGGAACCCCTCATAATAAGCAGCCCCAGTAGAAATATGACACCGCTCAACCTCTTCAAAGAGGAGGGTAGGGGCATATAGTACGGTGTGCTTTTTTGGGTCAGGGAAGTGAGCCAAATGAATTAAGAAGGTCTGTGTGCTTGATTCCAAAAATTGTTTATAGACATATACATGGTCTACTGATCACATGTGTTGAATTCCTCCGAGATCCATGCCTCATTCATTTTTAGAAATGTGAGGTAGTTAACACTGTGGTGAGCTAGGCGAGTACGCTTATCGGTCACAATCCCCCCTGCTGCGCTGAACGTCCTTTCGGACAGGACACTGGATGAGGGGCAAGCCAACAGTTCGATTGCAAATTGGGCAAGCTCTGGCCAGAGGTCAAGCCTGCCCACCCAGTAGTCTAGGGGTTCATCACTCCTCAGAGCGTCCACATCGGCCGTTAACCCAATGTAGTCGGACACCTGACGGTCTAGGCGTTCCCTGATGCTGGATCCGGATGACACCTGTCGATGGGTCGGCTGAAAGAATGACCTCATATCCGAAGTCACCAACACATCTTCAAACCGGCCTCTTCTTGCAGGCGCTGTTGGATTGGTACCCGCAAATCCTTCTCTGGGAGTGGGAATTGCTCCTCTGCCAGCGCACGCAAAAGCAGAATGCAGCATTTCTCGAAGCAAGGCCTGGAAGTGCTGCATTCTGACAGCCCTCTGCGACGGCGGTAACATTTCCGCCATTTTGTGTTTGTACCGGGGGTCTAAGTACGTTGCCACCCAGTACTGGTCCTTGACCCTCATGCTTTTTATACGGGGGTCCCTATTAAAACACTGGAGCATGAAGGCCCCCATTTGCACTAAAGTGGAAGCGGTGTGGTGGCCTGGCTCCTGCTCATCATCCAGGATAATGTCGTCCTCTTCATTCTCCTCTCCCCATCCTCGCACAACAGGGATCCCAGAAAGGTTTAAAGCATGCTCTTCTTGCTCCTGCTCATCCGCCCCGGCACCATCCTCCTCTGACTCCTCATCAGACTCCTGTTGTTGACTTGTCTCAGATAGAGTAGCCCCCCCTGGGAATTCATCCAGCATTGCGACTTCCTCATCTTCCCGCTCCTGCTCCTCCACAGCCTGATCAATGACACGACGCAATGCACGCTCCAGAAAGAAGGCATAAGGTACCATGTCACTGATGGCGCCATGGCTGCGACTGACCAGTTTGGTGATCTCCTCAAATGGCCGCAGAAGTCTGCATGTGTCGCGCATGAGCAGCCACTGGCGCGGTGAAAAAAAACCCAGCTCCCCAGAACCGTTTCTTTCGCAGAGTTCATACAGGTAGACGTTAACTGCACGTTTCTGCTGGAGCAGCCTATCAAGCATATAGAAGGTTGAGTTCCATCGCGTCGGGCAATCGCAAATAAGACGTCTGACCGGCAGATGGTGTCGCCGCTGAATGTCAGCAAGGCGAGCCATGGCCGTGTAAGATCTTCTGAAATGGGCCGAGATTTTCCTTGCCTGCCGCAAGATGTCCTGGACCCCAGGGTATTTGACAAGGAATCGCTGCACGACCAAGTTTAAGACGTGTGCCATGCACGGCACGTGCGTGATTTTGCCCTGTTTCAATGCGCTAAGCAGATTGGCACCGTTGTCACACACCACTTTACCAACTGTCAAATTGAGCGGTGTTAGCCACTCATCTGCCTGTGAACGCAAAGCTGAAAGGAGTGCCGGGCCAGTGTGGCTCTTTGCTTCCAGGCACAACAGACGCAGCACGGCATGGCAACGTCTCACCTGGCATGTGGAATAGGTTCTGGGGAGCTTGGGCGGTGCAGTGGAAGAGACGCTAGCAGCGGAAAAGGAGGAGGCAGCTGAGGAGGAGAGGGAGGAGGATGGAGTAGGAGGAGGAGAAGAAGAGTCAGGCCTGCATGCAATCCGTGGCGGTAAAACCAAATCTACACGGGTGCCACGGGTTACATGCTTGACGGCCGTCAGAAGGTTCACCCAGTGGGCAGTAAAACTGATATACCTTCCCTGCCCGTGTTTGCTAGACCACGTGTCTGTGGTCAGATGTATCTTGGCACCGACACTGTGTGCCAGAGATACATTCACTTGCCGCTGAACATGGCCATATAGCTCTGGGATGCCCTTCTCTGAGAAATACTTCCTTCCTGGGACCTTCCATTGTGGTGTTCCAATGGCCACAAATTTGCGAAAGGCCTCCGAGTCCACCAGTTTATATGGCAGTAGTTGGCGGGCTATGAGTTCTGACAAGCCAGCCGCCAACCGTTGGGCAAGAGGGTTATCCGGCGTCATCATTTTTTTACGCTCAAACATTAGGCCCACGGAAGCCTGCCTTTTTGCAGAAAAATGTGAGCTTGGCGTGATGGAAGGTGGAGTGGAGGACAATTGTGAGGAGAGAGGAGAAGGAGAAGTAGAAGACGAGGCTGGACGGTGAGAGCCTGCAGTGTGGCTTTGTGTGTTCCGTTGCTCCCACTGGGCTCGGTGATGGCTGCTCATGTGCCTTCTTAAGGCGGTCGTCCCTAGGTGAGTATTGGGCTTACCGCGACTAACGCGTTGACTGCAAAGATTGCAGATGGCAACGCTATTGTCAGCAGCGGACACGTTAAAAAAAGCCCACACTGCGGAGCCATGTGCCGGTGTCCTGGGAGCGCCAGATGTGACCGTACATGGTCGATGACTCGCTCCTGATACATTTGCAGTCTGCTTTGTCCCTGCTGTGCAATGTAAGTCATTGCTGCTTCTCCTCCCTATCTGCTGGTCCATATCTCCCTCTGAACTCCCCTCCTCTTCCTCTCTTGTGGGCACCCACGTGACATCACTAGACACGTCATCATCAACGTCACCTTCCCCACCGCTATAAGTAGAGTAGGCAGCAACACCGGGGACCAACCTCCTCCTTGGGCTGATCTGGGTACTGGCGTCAGACTGCTGAGTAGCGCTTGTTGCTACCTCCTCTTCCTGATCCAATACCAAGAGTGGCTGCGCATCAGAAATGTCCTCTTGATATGGATCGGAAAATAATTCCAGTGACTCAAGCGGAAGGTATGTGGTGGTGGTGGTGGTGGTCGTGTTGTTGGTGGTAGTGTCTTTGGGGGTGCACATAGCAGAGAGTGAAGAAGAGGGTGCAGATCGAGAGGATGAGGAGGGTGCAGAAGAGTAAGGCTGAGCGAGCCACTCAACCAAGTCTGGTGCATCCTTTAAAGTAATTGAACGCACCTTCTGCAACTTCCCACTTTGGCTCAAGCCTGTTGCTCCTGCCCTACCCCTACCACCCCTGCGGAAGGGCCTGCCTCTTCCTCTGCATGTCATTTTTTAAATGACCCTGTGACAAAACTCTTAGTCCCTATACCGCTGAAGGACTGCTGCAGTATAGGTGAGCGGTCAGCAGTGGTGCACGTCAACCCTATCTATTGTGGACCTATAGCGGTCCTTACAGAACAGCAGACTGTACCGCACTCAAGCCTATGTACCGTAGCACCCTATACCAAGTTACCAGTCCTTATAAGAACTTTTGTGGACCAAGCAGGTTGTGTATTAGTGTTTAGCAGACTGTACGTCAGTCCCTATACCGCTGAAGGACTGCTGCAGTATAGGGCAGCGGTCAGCAGTGGTGCACGTCAACCCTATCTATTGTGGACCGATAGCGGTCCTTACAGAACAGCAGACTGTACCGCACTCAAGCCTATGTACCGTAGCACCCTATACCAAGTTACCAGTCCTTATAAGAACTTTTGTGGACCAAGCAGGTTGTGTGTTAGTGTTTAGCAGACTGTGCGTCAGTCCCTATACCGCTGAAGGACTGCTGCAGTATAGGGCAGCGGTCAGCAGTAGTGCACGGCAACCCTATGTATTGTGGACCGATAGCGGTCCTTACAGAACAGCAGACTGTAACGCACTCAGGCCTATGTACCGTAGCACCCTATACCAAGTTACCAGTCCTTATAAGAACTTTTGTGGACCAAGCAGGTTGTGTGTTAGTGATTAGCAGACTGTACGTCAGTCCCTATACCAATGAAGGACTGCTGCAGTATAGGGCAGCGGTCAGCAGTAGTGCACGGCAACCCTATGTATTGTGGACCGATAGCGGTCCTTACAGAACAGCAGACTGTAACGCACTCAGGCCTATGTACCGTAGCACCCTATACCAAGTTACCAGTCCTTATAAAAACTTTTGTGGACCAAGCAGGTTGTGTGTTAGTGTTTAGCAGACTGTGCGTCAGTCCCTATACCGCTGAAGGACTGCTGCAGTATAGGGCAGCGGTCAGCAGTGGTGCACGTCAACCCTATCTATTGTGGACCGATAGCGGTCCTTACAGAACAGCAGACTGTACCGCACTCAAGCCTATGTACCGTAGCACCCTATACCAAGTTACCAGTCCTTATAAGAACTTTTGTGGACCAAGCAGGTTGTGTATTAGTGTTTAGCAGACTGTACGTCAGTCCCTATACCGCTGAAGGACTGCTGCAGTATAGGGCAGCGGTCAGCAGTGGTGCACGTCAACCCTATCTATTGTGGACCGATAGCGGTCCTTACAGAACAGCAGACTGTACCGCACTCAAGCCTATGTACCGTAGCACCCTATACCAAGTTACCAGTCCTTATAAGAACTTTTGTGGAACAAGCAGGTTGTGTGTTAGTGATTAGCAGACTGTACGTCAGTCCCTATACCAATGAAGGACTGCTGCAGTATAGGGCAGCGGTCAGCAGTAGTGCACGGCAACCCTATGTATTGTGGACCGATAGCGGTCCTTACAGAACAGCAGACTGTACTGCACTCAGGCCTATGTACCGTAGCACCCTATACCAAGTTACCAGTCCTTATAAAAACTTTTGTGGACCAAGCAGGTTGTGTGTTAGTGTTTAGCAGACTGTGCGTCAGTCCCTATACCGCTGAAGGACTGCTGCAGTATAGGGCAGCGGTCAGCAGTAGTGCACGGCAACCCTATGTATTGTGGACCGATAGCGGTCCTTACAGAACAGCAGACTGTAACGCACTCAGGCCTATGTACCGTAGCACCCTATACCAAGTTACCAGTCCTTATAAGAACTTTTGTGGACCAAGCAGGTTGTGTGTTAGTGATTAGCAGACTGTACGTCAGTCCCTATACCAATGAAGGACTGCTGCAGTATAGGGCAGCGGTCAGCAGTAGTGCACGGCAACCCTATGTATTGTGGACCGATAGCGGTCCTTACAGAACAGCAGACTGTAACGCACTCAGGCCTATGTACCGTAGCACCCTATACCAAGTTACCAGTCCTTATAAAAACTTTTGTGGACCAAGCAGGTTGTGTGTTAGTGTTTAGCAGACTGTGCGTCAGTCCCTATACCGCTGAAGGACTGCTGCAGTATAGGGCAGCGGTCAGCAGTGGTGCACGTCAACCCTATCTATTGTGGACCGATAGCGGTCCTTACAGAACAGCAGACTGTACCGCACTCAAGCCTATGTACCGTAGCACCCTATACCAAGTTACCAGTCCTTATAAGAACTTTTGTGGACCAAGCAGGTTGTGTATTAGTGTTTAGCAGACTGTACGTCAGTCCCTATACCGCTGAAGGACTGCTGCAGTATAGGGCAGCGGTCAGCAGTGGTGCACGTCAACCCTATCTATTGTGGACCGATAGCGGTCCTTACAGAACAGCAGACTGTAACGCACTCAGGCCTATGTACCGTAGCACCCTATACCAAGTTACCAGTCCTTATAAAAACTTTTGTGGACCAAGCAGGTTGTGTGTTAGTGTTTAGCAGACTGTGCGTCAGTCCCTATACCGCTGAAGGACTGCTGCAGTATAGGGCAGCGGTCAGCAGTAGTGCACGGCAACCCTATGTATTGTGGACCGATAGCGGTCCTTACAGAACAGCAGACTGTAACGCACTCAGGCCTATGTACCGTAGCACCCTATACCAAGTTACCAGTCCTTATAAGAACTTTTGTGGACCAAGCAGGTTGTGTGTTAGTGATTAGCAGACTGTACGTCAGTCCCTATACCAATGAAGGACTGCTGCAGTATAGGGCAGCGGTCAGCAGTAGTGCACGGCAACCCTATGTATTGTGGACCGATAGCGGTCCTTACAGAACAGCAGACTGTAACGCACTCAGGCCTATGTACCGTAGCACCCTATACCAAGTTACCAGTCCTTATAAGAACTTTTGTGGAACAAGCAGGTTGTGTGTTAGTGATTAGCAGACTGTACGTCAGTCCCTATACCAATGAAGGACTGCTGCAGTATAGGGCAGCGGTCAGCAGTAGTGCACGGCAACCCTATGTATTGTGGACCGATAGCGGTCCTTACAGAACAGCAGACTGTAACGCACTCAGGCCTATGTACCGTAGCACCCTATACCAAGTTACCAGTCCTTATAAGAACTTTTGTGGACCAAGCAGGTTGTGTGTTAGTGATTAGCAGACTGTACGTCAGTCCCTATACCAATGAAGGACTGCTGCAGTATAGGGCAGCGGTCAGCAGTAGTGCACGGCAACCCTATGTATTGTGGACCGATAGCGGTCCTTACAGAACAGCAGACTGTACTGCACTCAGGCCTATGTACCGTAGCACCCTATACCAAGTTACCAGTCCTTATAAAAACTTTTGTGGACCAAGCAGGTTGTGTGTTAGTGTTTAGCAGACTGTGCGTCAGTCCCTATACCGCTGAAGGACTGCTGCAGTATAGGGCAGCGGTCAGCAGTAGTGCACGGCAACCCTATGTATTGTGGACCGATAGCGGTCCTTACAGAACAGCAGACTGTAACGCACTCAGGCCTATGTACCGTAGCACCCTATACCAAGTTACCAGTCCTTATAAGAACTTTTGTGGACCAAGCAGGTTGTGTGTTAGTGATTAGCAGACTGTACGTCAGTCCCTATACCAATGAAGGACTGCTGCAGTATAGGGCAGCGGTCAGCAGTAGTGCACGGCAACCCTATGTATTGTGGACCGATAGCGGTCCTTACAGAACAGCAGACTGTACCGCACCCAAGCCTATGTACCGTAGCACCCTAGACAGACCAAGTTACCAGTCCTGATAAAGAGCTTTGTGGAACAAGTGAGTTGTGAATGATTAGCAGACTGCAGCAGAAGGGCAGCAGTCAAGTATAATATTCTTTCTATATTTGGAAGAAAGAATATTATACGTGTACAAGCCTATTACCGTACCACTGATACCAGTCCTGAAAAGAACCTTTGTGGAACTAATAGTAACAGCAAGTCTTTAAAATTATCCTCACTGCCTGACACACTGCTTCCTGCCTGTCCCTATACAAATTGGCAAAAAAGAGTAGGCTGGAACGATTAGCTGGAACAGCTCTTTTGTGGACCTGATAGTAACAGCTAATGATGATGATGATGATGATGATGAAGAAAGACTAATCTGGCTGAGCTGTCCCTAAAATAGCAGCATACAGCGCTCTGTCCCTTTATCTAAACTGACAAAAGAAACTCAGGCTGCTGACCTAACACCTATACCAGTCCTGAAAAGAACTTTTGTGTACCAAATAGCTAGCGTTTTCTCTGTCCCTACTCCACACAGGATCCTTTCCCTACAGTGACAGAAGAAAGAATGTAAAATGGCCACCGGATCGGGTGTATTTATAGGTTAGGGGGAATGTCCAAGTGTCCATGAGCTGTCATGTCTCAATTGGTTGTCCTGTAACACATGATAAACGTGTCACGAAAGGTTAAAGTTCTTGTATACATTAAACACGTAAGTCCGCCGGGGCGAACGACGGAAAAAGGCGTTCGAACCCGCGGACGGCGAAAGTCGGAAATTCGCCGCGAAACGACCGCCGGGCGAACCGTTCGGCCATCACTACAGGGGGAATCTACATCACATGGGGTGATTAGGGTGTGCCCAGGCACACCCAGCACACCCTGTGCACACAATTTAGTTCCTCATATAGCGCACCACTATTGCCTCACTGAGCTCATTGCCTACATAAGACATGGGGATTAGCCAGGGATTGGCTATGCTGTGCTGGTACTCTGGTTTTAATGGGCAGCTTCCTGTGTTTTTGCGGGATCCTCCTTTAGTTCCAAACACATATATACAGGTCGGTGAACTGATTAATATTTCTAGTTGTATTAGGAACATTAGATGGCTGCAGATTGCTCTGTACTCTCCATGGAATATGTTGGCCCTATAGAAATGAATTCCTCTCTTTGTCTCTGCAGTCGGTGGGATCGTACAACCTTACTGTCCAGGTGGCCGATATGATGGGGGAAGGGCTCGCCAACAGTGCCAGAGTTGTCATTTCTATAGGAGATCTCAATGACAACGCTCCAGAGTTCACACAGAGTGAGGTAAGGCACATCCGGGCTCAGAGGAAGTGACTTAAATTATGCTGGCTGTGACAGACCCAACCAGGACAGGGGCTTTTAGAGAGGACTTTTCTAATGGCTTGTTGACAGACTGTCTGGGGTGGGTTGCCGGACTGTCTGGGATGGGTTGCCGGACTGCCTGGGATAGGATACCGGACTGTCTGGGGTGGTTTGCCAGACTGTCTGGGGTGGGTTGCCAGATGGTCTGAAGTGGGTTGCCGGACTGTCTGGAGTGGGTTGCCGGGCTGTGTGGGGTGGGTTGCTGGACTGTCTGGGATGGGTTGCCGGACTGTCTGGGATGGGTTGCCAGACTGTCTGGGATGGGTTGCCAGACTGTCTGGGGTGGGTTGCCGAACTGTCTGGAGTGGATTGCCGAACTGTCTGGGGTGGGTTGCCGAACTGTCTGGAGTGGATTGCCGAACTGTCTGGGGTGGGTTGCCAGACTGTCTGGGGTGGGTTGCCAGACTGTCTGGAGTGGGTTGACGGACTGTCTGGAGTGGGTTGCTGGACTGTCTGGAGTGGGTTGCCGGACTGTCTGGGATGGGTTGCCAGACTGTCTGAGATGGGTTGCCAGACTGTCTGGGGTGGGTTGCCGAACTGTCTGGAGTGGATTGCCGAACTGTCTGGGGTGGGTTGCCGGACTGTCTGGGGTGGGTTGCCAGACTGTCTGGAGTGGGTTGACGGACTGTCTGGAGTGGGTTGCTGGACTGTCTGGAGTGGGTTGCCGGACTGTCTGGGATGGGTTGCCAGACTGTCTGGGATGGGTTGCCAGACTGTCTGAGATGGGTTGCCAGACTGTCTGGGGTGGGTTGCCGAACTGTCTGGAGTGGATTGCCGAACTGTCTGGGGTGGGTTGCCAGACTGTCTGGAGTGGGTTGCTGGACTGTCTGGAGTGGGTTGCCGGACTGTCTGGGATGGGTTGCCAGACTGTCTGGGATGGGTTGCCAGACTGTCTGAGATGGGTTGCCAGACTGTCTGGGGTGGGTTGCCGAACTGTCTGGAGTGGATTGCCGAACTGTCTGGGGTGGGTTGCCGAACTGTCTGGAGTGGAATGCCGAACTGTCTGGGGTGGGTTGCCAGACTGTCTGGAGTGGGTTGACGGACTGTCTGGAGTGGGTTGCCGGACTGTCTGGAGTGGGTTGCCGGACTGTCTGGAGTGGGTTGCCGGACTGTCTGGAGTGGGTTGCCGGACTGTTTGGAGTGAGTTGCCAGACTGTCTGGGGTGGGTTACCGGACTATCTGGGGTGGGTTGCCGGACTGTCTGGGGTGGGTTACCGGACTATCTGGGGTGGGTTGCCGGACTGTCTGGGGTGGGTTGCCGGACTGTCTGGGGTGGGTTGCCGGACTGTCTGGAGTTGGTTGCCGGACTGTCTGGAGTGGGTTGCTAAACCGTCTGGAGTGGGTTGCTGGACTGTCTGGAGTGGGTTGCTGGACTGTCTGGAGTGGGTTGCTGGACTGTCTGGGGTGGGTCGCCGGACTGTGTGGGGTGGTCTCTCTGACAAATCAAAGCTGTTGATTGGCTTACTGTTAATTAGATCACTGTTTAATTAGCTAACTGTTAGCTGCTTGCTGTTCATTAGATGTGCTGATGATATTACTGTTTACAGTTTGCATTGTTTAAGATAATGCAGTCAGGCTCTTATCTGATTTTGTGTGCTATATATAAGTATTCTGTGTGGATTTTCAAAAAAAGAGAGTTCCAGTTTGCACCTAAGCTAGTATCATCTAGTTCTTGGGTGCTCAGCTATAATACCCGGGTCCTGGTTCCAGAGTGGAGGAAACTGTACCTTGGCACCCAGGCGGTGCGGTCCATCACACTGGGGGCACTGAGTGCGTCACATACCTTGTAACAGAGCCCTATCGTGTAGAAGGAGACCTCTCTTACAGCCCTGGCTCAGGGACCACTGGAGTTGCGATGGTGGGCCGCGAGAGTGCAGGGAGGTCGGAGTGCCTGCAGAATCTCTTGTTGAAGGCAGAGATGACCAGGCCGGGTGGTGAGCAGCAGGTGGTGGTGGTGGCAGCAGCAGGAGCGGATGCACAGCGGATGCAGGACAGCGTCACCAGGTACTGGATGGAGCAAGACTGGAGCAGGGACAGACAAGCCGGGTCAATCACAGATAATCAGATATGGCATAAACGGTAAGCAGAGATTGGTCAGTAGACAGGCAGAGGTTGGCAGCAGGATATCAAGCGTAGTCAAGGAAGCCGGGTCAAAAACAGGTAATCAGATGCAGATACAGGATCAAACAGCACTGCACTAGTGGAGCTGCTGTCCTTGTATAGGCCATTTGGTGCCAGCGCATGCGCATATGCATTCACCTGTTTTGCGCATGCGTATTTGCCTCTGCCTAGGAGCTTTGGCTGCACTATGGCCAGCACGTCCCTGACAGAGCGGCAGAAAAAAAGTATGATGGGGGAAAACTGCATTGAATATGAATATTTCAACAAAATCTGCTCTGGGTGTTTTATCATTAATGGGGCTTCCATTGTTTTCTTGTTGTTTTTGCCCAGAGTTCTGCTTTTAAATTGAAGTGTATCTAGTGGATAGAACGCGGCAGTGATAACATTCTTCCTGGTGGGGAGATTTACACTCTCGCTTTGTCCTGGTGACACCGGGGGGCAGAAACTGATGGCAAATGGCGGTCACCAAAAGAGAAAGGAAATCGGTCCGGGTGACAACGGTCTGTCTAGCTGTGGAGTGATTTTTCCCCCACTTCCTGTTGTGTCCCCAAGGACAGGAAGTGAAGAGAAATCTCCTCAATGGAGGAAAAATAAGCCTTCTTACCGTTCCCTGCTGTATCCGAAATGTAAACAAACAAAAAAAAACGGTTTTATCTTTAGATATTTTGTATTATCATTAAAGTGTAGCAGGTCTACTTTTGTCAGCAGTTCCTGGAGAAATATGGAGGCTGCTATTCATGACCCCTCCTTTTGAAAATGCTACTTGCTTGGCTGTCACTCCTGATCCAATGGTTTCAGTCGCTTCTAAGGTGCTGATCTGGAGCAGATCCACAAATCAGGAGTTCCACTCTGACTTTCCAAACAAAGTAAAGAAAGACATACGGACAGCAATAATAAAAGAGAATCAGAAAACAGGGGAGGGCGCACCAGCCTTGCTCATTACCTTTTACAACATTAAAATGTATTTATGGGTAAAAGTATTATACTTACAAACGAGTAAAAAAAAAATCAGATACAAAAGTCCATCAAATGCATCATCCAAAACGATCTGCTGCCCAGTAAACTGGAAAGGAATGAGAGTCCAAAAAAGTCTGACGCGTTTCGAAGGCCTATCCCCTCTTCTTCAGAGCTCTTTGGATGATGCATTTGATGGACTTTTGTATCTGCTTTATTTCATTACTCATTTGTGAGTATTATACTTTTACCCATAAATACATTTTAATGTTATAAAGGTGATGGGCAAGGCTGGTGTGCCCTCCTGTCTTCATATTTTCTTCTGGGTTCCCCCTGACCTGAGTGGCAGCACAGCCGATGCGGTGGTGGGATTAGCAGAGAGCGTCTTGGTGGGATTGGCAGAGAGCGTCTTGGTGGGATTGGTAGAGAGCGTCTTGGTGGGATTGGCAGAGAGCGTCTTGGTGGGATTGGCAGAGAGCGTCTTGGTGGGATTAGCAGAGAGCGTCTTGGTGGGATTGGCAGAGAGCGTCTTGGTGGGATTGGCAGAGAGTGTCTTGGTGGGATTGGCAGAGAGCGTCTTGGTGGGATTGGCAGAGAGTGTCTTGGTGGGATTGGTAGAGAGCGTCTTGGTGGGATTGACAGAGAGCGTCTTGGTGGGATTGGCAGAGAGCGTCTTGGTGGGATTAGCAGAGAGCATCTTGGTGGGATTGGCAGAGAGTGTCTTGGTGGGATTGGCAGAGAGCGTCTTGGTGAGATTGGCAGAGAGCGTCTTGGTGGGATTGGCAGAGAGCGTCTTGGTGGGATTGGCAGAGAGCATCTTGGCAGAGAGCGTCTTGGTGGGAATAGCAGAGAGCGTCTTGGTGGGATTGGCAGAGAGCGTCTTGATGGGATTAGCAGAGAGCATCTTGGTGGGATTAGCAGAGAGCATCTTGGTGGGATTGGCAGAGAGTGTCTTGGTGGGATTGGCAGAGAGCGTCTTGGTGGGATTGGCAGAGAGCGTCTTGGTGGGATTGGCAGAGAGCGTCTTGGCAGAGAGCGTCTTGGTGGGATTGGCAGAGAGCGTCTTGGTGGGATTGGCAGAGAGCGTCTTGATGGGATTAGCAGAGAGCGTCTTGGTGGGATTAGCAGAGAGCGTCTTGATGGGATTAGCAGAGAGCGTCTTGGTGGGATTAGCAGAGAGCATCTTGGTGGGATTGGCAGAGAGCGTCTTGGTGGGATTGGCAGAGAGCATCTTGGTGGGATTGGCAGAGAGCGTCTTGGTGGGATTGGCAGAGAGCGTCTTGGCAGAGAGCGTCTTGATGGGATTAGCAGAGAGCGTCTTGGTGGGATTAGCAGAGAGCATCTTGGTGGGATTGGCAGAGAGTGTCTTGGTGGGATTGGCAGAGAGCGTCTTGGTGGGATTGGCAGAGAGCGTCTTGGTGGGATTAGCAGAGAGCGTCTTGGTGGGATTGGCAGAGAGCGTCTTGATGGGATTAGCAGAGAGCGTCTTGGTGGGATTAGCAGAGAGCGTCTTGATGGGATTAGCAGAGAGCGTCTTGGTGGGATTGGCAGAGAGCGTCTTGATGGGATTAGCAGAGAGCGTCTTGGTGGGATTAGCAGAGAGCGTCTTGGTGGGATTAGCAGAGAGCGTCTTGATGGGATTAGCAGAGAGCGTCTTGGTGGGATTAGCAGAGAGCATCTTGGTGGGATTGGCAGAGAGCGTCTTGGTGGGATTGGCAGAGAGTGTCTTGGTGGGATTGGCAGAGAGTGTCTTGGTGGGATTAACAGAGAGCGTCTTGGTGGGATTAGCAGAGAGCATCTTGGTGGGATTGGCAGAGAGTGTCTTGGTGGGATTGGCAGAGAGCGTCTTGATGGGATTAGCAGAGAGCATCTTGGTGGGATTAGCAGAGAGCATCTTGGTGGGATTGGCAGAGAGTGTCTTGGTGGGATTGGCAGAGAGCGTCTTGGTGGGATTGGCAGAGAGCGTCTTGGTGGGATTGGCAGAGAGCGTCTTGGCAGAGAGCGTCTTGATGGGATTAGCAGAGAGCGTCTTGGTGGGATTAGCAGAGAGCATCTTGGTGGGATTGGCAGAGAGTGTCTTGGTGGGATTGGCAGAGAGCGTCTTGGTGGGATTGGCAGAGAGCGTCTTGGTGGGATTAGCAGAGAGCGTCTTGGTGGGATTGGCAGAGAGCGTCTTGATGGGATTAGCAGAGAGCGTCTTGGTGGGATTAGCAGAGAGCGTCTTGATGGGATTAGCAGAGAGCGTCTTGGTGGGATTGGCAGAGAGCGTCTTGATGGGATTAGCAGAGAGCGTCTTGGTGGGATTAGCAGAGAGCGTCTTGGTGGGATTAGCAGAGAGCGTCTTGATGGGATTAGCAGAGAGCGTCTTGGTGGGATTAGCAGAGAGCATCTTGGTGGGATTGGCAGAGAGCGTCTTGGTGGGATTGGCAGAGAGTGTCTTGGTGGGATTGGCAGAGAGTGTCTTGGTGGGATTAACAGAGAGCGTCTTGGTGGGATTAGCAGAGAGCATCTTGGTGGGATTGGCAGAGAGCGTCTTGGTGGGATTGGCAGAGAGCGTCTTGGTGGGATTAGCAGAGAGCGTCTTGGTGGGATTGGCAGAGAGTGTCTTGGTGGGATTGGCAGAGAGTGTCTTGGTGGGATTGGCAGAGAACGTCTTGGTGGGATTAGCAGAGAGCGTCTTGGTGGGATTGGCAGAGAGTGTCTTGGTGGGATTGGCAGAGAGTGTCTTGGTGGGATTAGCAGAGAGTGTCTTGGTGGGATTGGCAGAGAGTGTCTTGGTGGGATTAGCAGAGAGCGTCTTGGTGGGATTTGCAGAGAGCGTCTTGGTGGGATTTGCAGAGAGCGTCTTGGTGGGATAAGCAGAGAGCGTCTTGGTGGGATTTGCAGAGAGCGTCTTGGTGGGATTAGCAGAGAGCGTCTTGGTGGGATTGGCAGAGAGTGTCTTGGTGGGATTAGCAGAGAGTGTCTTGGTGGGATTGGCAGAGAGTGTCTTGGTGGGATTAGCAGAGAGCGTCTTGGTGGGATTTGCAGAGAGCGTCTTGGTGGGATTGGCAGAGAGTGTCTTGGTGGGATTGGCAGAGAGTGTCTTGGTGGGATTAGCAGAGAGCGTCTTGGTGGGATTTGCAGAGAGCGTCTTGGTGGGATTTGCAGAGAGCGTCTTGGTGGGATAAGCAGAGAGCGTCTTGGTGGGATTTGCAGAGAGCGTCTTGGTGGGATTTGCAGAGAGCGTCTTCCCTGCCAACCGCGCGCCAATATTTTGAGCGCCGCAGCGATTTTTGTTTTCTTTTTTTTGTATACAGACAGCAATGGAAGTCTCTTTTTTTTTTTTTTTATATTTGTAGTTTTCCCGTCTCATTTCCTTTTTGCTCTTCATTGTGTTTTGCAGTTCCTCCTGGAGGTTCCTGAACAGACCAGCGGTGTGGATATCGGCAGAGTGAGCGTCACAGACCGAGACCTCCGCGGCTCCCCCAACTGGCTGGTGCAATTCTCTATCACTGCTGGGGACCCCCAGGGTGCTTTTGCAATTCATACAGACCCCCAGACCAATGAGGGGATCCTGTCTGTCGTCAAGGTAATCGCATCATCCAAACTTACATTGGACCATACATGGGGGGGGAGGGGGGGAGGGGGGGGGGTTCAGGGTCCGTTATCATTATAGGTTGTGTGTTCTGTATTGTCATTAGCAGGCCGGGCCGGGGGTACTTGGGGGGAGGTTTAGCAGCAAGAGCGCTTTAATATCATTTTCTAGAAAATATTTTGGAAGTTCAACATGGCACCTCATGGCGAAGAATTGTTGCTCTACATAAAGATGACCTAGGCCAGTGATGGTAAACCTCAGCACTCCAAATGTTTTGGAACTACATTTCCCATGACACTCAACTACACTGCAGAGTGCATGAGCATCATGGGAAATGTAGTTCCAAAACATCTGGGGTGCCAAGGTTCACCATCACTGGCCTAGGCCATCTTTATGTAGAGCAACAATTCTTTTTTTCAGATCCTCAGAGAGTTCTTCGCCATGAGGTGCCATGTTGTACTTCCAGTGACCAGTATGAGAGAGTGAGAGCGATAACACCAAATTTAACACACCTGCTCCCCATTCACACCTGAGACCTTGTAACACTAACGAGTCACATGACACCGGGGGGAGGGAAAATGGCTAATTGGGCCCCAATTTGGAGATTTTCACTTAGGGGTGTACTGACTTTTGTTGCCAGTGGTTTAGACAATTTGAGGGGACAGCAAATCTTTTCTCCTCTCTTTTCATGTGACAACACTGAAGAAATGACACTTGTCTACAATGTAAAGTAGTGAGTGTACAGCTTGTATAACAGTGTAAATTTCCTGTCCCCTCAAAATAACTCAACACACAGCCATAAATGTCGGTTTACTTACCTCTGTAACGATAACTGAGAAAGTGGCGTCACCCTCCCGGCTGTCTTGTCTACCAGACAAATCTCTTGGCGGATAAGACCATTTACTTAGATACATTCCAGCCGCATGGTGATCTGTATGTCTGAAGTTCGGATGGAAATTAGTTGTTAACCACTTCCCACCCGGCCAATGCACATATACGGCCGGGTGGGAGCCGTCTACTCCTGATAGGACATTCAGGAACGTCCATCAGGAGGAGCGGGATCGCGCGCACGCGTGCCCGCGCAGCAGCGCGATCCCGATGCGCCCGTGTCACCCGGACACGGCGCATCTCAGATCGGCAGGAGGGCTCTGTGATTGGCCCTCCTGATCACATGATGGCCGTGTCCAATCACGGCCGTCATGTGATGTAAACAAACAGCCGGTTGCTAGGCAATCGGCTCCTCCTCTCCTCACACAGAAGTCATCGCTGAGGAGAGGAGAGCGGATCGCTGCAGCCGGCTGATGATCAGTGAGTATGAGCTGCTTTTTACAGCTTTTTACTCACTGATCACCAGTCTAGTGTAATACACAAATCACCACACAGTAAACACACCACACAGTATAAACACAATGTCCCCAAAACATACATGTCCCCAAATAATAAAAACACATGTCCCTAATAATAAAAACATGTCCCCCACATATGTCCCACCAAAATCACATGTCCCAATGATTATCTGCACACATATGTACATGATCATTTGCGTAAATATGTCCGTGATCACACAAACCAATTATTATACACTTAACGGAATTTTTTTTACCAAAAACATGTAGCAGAATACATTTTGGCTTAAATTTATGACAAAATTTGATTTTATTGGATTTCTTTTAAAATAGAAAAAAGAAAATATTGTTTTTTTTTTCCAAATTTCCGCTTTTTTGCGCTTATATCGCAAAAAATAAAAAACGGAGTCGTGAATAAATACCACCAAAATAAAGCTCTATTTGTGCGAACAAAATGATAAAAATTTTATTTGGGTACAGTGTAGCACGACCGCGCAATTGTCACTGAAAGCGCTAGAGCGCTGAAAGCTGAAAATTGGGCTGGGAAGGAAGGGGGCGAAAGTGCCCTGTATTGAAGTGGTTAAAAAGTGGTTGGGGGGGGGGGGGGGGCGTGGGAACTTCTACAACGTGTGCCACACTTGATGAAGAATATCTCCATTCCGCCCACCACATTACACAGATGCAAAATGTTATGCCCTGACAGACATATGTAAAAATCCATCCTCCACACACATGTAATATCCATGGAGACACACAGAGACAGCTGCTTTTACCATCTCTGAATTCTGCATTCTGCAATTTGACGCAGTACCTAAAAACAAGCAGTAGATGGCGCCATTTCCTGCCTCTGTACAGGGCTGAGGGTTCATGTTGTAGCAGAAAAGAGACATTACTAAAGGCAAACTCCACCTTCAAAAAAAAGAATAAAGACTTTGCATGAAAAAAAAAAAAAAAGGTAAATTGAATGCTTTATTTGCACAGGAGCAAAGCATTGCACCCGCACTCAGTGGCTCACAGGTGCAATGCCAGGCTCTGCAGACTGTCCGTGCCGAGGGTGGTGGCAGATGAACTTGTAGATCATTCATTCACAGATTTCTGTGCACACGGCCCCGCCACTCAGAAACGTGACAGCTGCTGCGGGAGAAGAAGAACCCTGTACACTGTCACGGGAAGTGTGATTTCGGGGGGGGGGGGGGGGTCCTCCTGGCACCATGTTATATATATATATATACGTGCTAAATACATACAGGTGTAACACCTGACATGGTGTAAAAGATGGAGTTATCCTCAATGTATTCTTCCAGGTTTGGGGAAGCAGATAAATGATTTTTATTTATAAAGTGAGGTAACCATTTCAGCACTGGAAAGGATCCCCCCCCCCCCCCCCAAACTTCCTGACCGGGGCCATTTTTTGTGATTCGGCACTGCATCGCTTTAACTGACAATTGCGCGGTCGTGCGGCGTTGTACACAAACAAAATTGATGTCCTTTTTCCCCTCACGGATAGAGATTTTCTTTTGGTGGTATTTGATCACCTCTGCGGTTTTTATTTTTTGCGCTATAAACAGAAAAAGAGCAACAATTAAAAAAAAACGATATTTTTCACTTTTTGCTATAATAAATATCCAAAATAAAAATGAAAAAAAAAACTAATTTCTTCCTCAGTTTAGGCCGATATGTATTCTTTTACATATTTTTGGTAAAAAAACCAAAAAAAATCACAATAAGCGTATATTGATTGGTTTGCGCAAACGTTATAGCGTCTACAAAATAGGGGATCGATTTATGGCATTTTTATTATAATTGTTCTATTTTTTACTAGTAATGGTGGTGATCAGCGGTTCTTTTAGCGGGACTGCGACATTGCGGCAGACAGATCAGACACTTTTGACACTTTTTTTGGGACCAGTGACATTTATACAGCGATCAGTGCTAAAAATAGCCACTGATTACTGTGTACTTGACACTGGCAGGGAAGGGGTAAACACTAGAGGGCAATCAAGGGGTTAAATGTGTTCCCTAGGGAGGTGTTTCTAACTGTTGGGGGAGGGGACTGACCGGAGCAGGAGACCGATTGTTCTTCCTGATCACTAGGAACAGCAGATCTCTCTCTACTCCCCTGACAGAACGGGGATCTGTTTGTTTACATTGATAGATCCCCATTCTGTCTCTCTGCGGAGCGATCGCGGGTCGTCAGATGACATTGCGGCCTCTGTGCACGGGCATCGGCTCCGGCGTAGCCACTGTACACCAATGGCGATTCGCGCAGGGGTGCCAACCTGCCACTGTATAATGACTAGGGTTGCCACCATTTCTTCGAGCCAAACCCGAACACTTCAGCGGCCTGGGACACCCTTGGGTGCCCCAAGGAGAGTAGTAATGTGGTGTGCATAGCGTGCCGCAGCAAACGGTGGGTGTGGCCAAATTGCTCTTTCTGACATCACCCTGCCACCCAGTGATGCCGAACTTGCCCCAAGACAGCCGCCTGCAGCTCCCGAGTGGCAACAGATGTGACTATCTTGGTTACTTGAGCAGCCACTGCCTGGTCTGAACAACATGTCCAGGTTTCAGTCTGCCTGAAACCTGGACACATAATTCAAAACCCTGACTGTCCGGGTGAATCCTGGACAGGTGGCAACCCTAATAATGACGGCTGCTTGGGAAGCAGTTAAAGAGGAACCTGCATAATTTGTAATAAAAACATCTTTGCCATTCTGAAGCTTCCCTCCAACCACTTTGCATATTTTATATATACTGGGATTCTGTCCTTGCCAAATATGCTGCAGAAATCTCCCTCCGCTGAGTCTGGCTGCAGCCATTTTAACTGTGGGCAGCTGAAGCTGCTGCCTGTTCACTTCCTGGATTTACACAAACACACCTCCAGCTCGACAGCTCTCATTGGCCCTCTTATGACTCACCCCCCTCCCTTCTTGAGAGAGAGAGAGAGCTGTGCATGATGTCATAAGCCTAGGCTAATGACCAGACAAGAAACAGGAAGTGGGCTGTAGAAGGGATTTACTGGCAGAAAAAAATGTTTTACTATCCAAAGTTAAAACAACAACAACAACAACAAGGGGAGAAGATTTAATAGATGGAAAGATGAAAAAAATGACTGAAGGTTCCACTTTAATAACATTAATGAGATTGGAGTGGGGAAGGGTTAGGACCTGTGTCGGGTTTTTATTGCTTTCTCCATTGCCAACATCACCCCCGAGTGTCCTTGTTATTAATACAAATGTTATGAAAGTTACTGGAAAAGTTCTAGAAAGGGGCAGATGTTTAACTCCTCCCCACTCTATCCAAAACCAAAAAAAAAAAAAAAAAGGTTTTGGCTGGAGTTCTACTTTATTGTTTTAACATGAACCCGTAGATTGCGTATAATGAGCAGAGTAACAGGTCCAGATTTTTATTTCATTTTCTTTCCAAATTAAACTTTTTTTTTTTTTTCCAAATTAAACTTTTAATTTTAAATGTTTTTTTTTTTATTCAACTTTTTTTTTTTTTAATTCATCTTTTATTTATTTCTTTTTTTTTTCAAATTAAACTTTTAATTTTAAATGTTTTTTTTTTTAATTCAACTTTTTTTTTTATTCATCTTTTATTTATTTCTTTTATTTCTTTTTTTCAAATTCAACTTTTAATTGAAAAGTTTTGCCAAGGGTCCAATCAATATTAGAGATGGCCCTGATCATCAGCCATAGCAATTATATATATATTTTTCCAATACTTACCTTTGTAGAAGGTGGATCACAAGGATGGTAAGTACAAGTAACTGACACCGCCTCCTGTAACATGAACCTATGACGTGATGACGTCAGCGCCATTCTCTGCTTCCTTCTACTGTCAGTACAACTGTCTGGGGGAAGCAGCTGGAAAGACACGAGACGTCCTCCAACCTCGAAAGGAAACCGTGCCAGTGCCGGATCTCTGAGTGGTAAGTCCGCGGAGCACAGCACTGGATAGGAGGTGAGTATTGCAGCAGGAGCTTCACAAGTCTCTTACTAGTCATGTTTTCCAGGGGTGTTTTTTTTTTCGCACTGTATTATAATATAGCCAATGGTATCACAAAGCTGAGTAAATGTCTCTCTCTCTTGTATTCTGCAGCCTCTAGATCACGAGGGGACGGCCATGTATAACCTGACCGTGTCCGTCCAGAACGAGGCCCAGCTCCTTCCTTCCGTTCCCCGCACTTCCCGCTCCAAAGCGGGCGTCACTGTCATCGTGAAGAATTTAAATGAGCCCCCCGTCTTCCTGGAAAATCCCATGATGGCGAGAGTGAAAGAGGGGAGCCCCCCGGGGAGTGATGTCGCGGTGTACGCCGCTGTGGATCCGGACAGTGGTCTGGCCCAGGACATCCGGTGAGACCACATGCTGTGATGTTGGCACCATAGATCCATTATTAATGTCTGAGCTTAGCAATGGCAGTTAAAGGCTTTCCAATGACAACTTTGGGGCCCGGGCTTTTCCAATATGGCAAGTAATGGCTTTCCAATGGCAACTTTGGGGCCCGGGCCTTTTCCAATATGGCAAGTAATGGCTTTCCAATGGCAACTTTGGGGCCCGGTCTTTTCCAATATGGCAAGTAATGGCTTTCCAATGGCAACTTTGAGGCCCGGGCCTTTTCCAATATGGCAAGTAATGGCTTTCCAATGGCAACTTTGGGGCCCGGTCTTTTCCAATATGGCAAGTAATGGCTTTCCAATGGCAACTTTGGGGCCCGGGCCTTTTCCAATATGGCAAGTAATGGCTTTCCAATGACAACTTTGGGGCCCGGGCCTTTTCCAATATGGCAAGTAATGGCTTTCCAATGGCAACTTTGGGGCCCGGGCCTTTTCCAATCTGGCAAGTAATGGCTTTCCAATGGCAACTTTGGGGCCCGGGCCTTTTCCAATCTGGCAAGTAATGGCTTTCCAATGGCAACTTTGGGGCCCAGGCCTTTTCCAATCTGGCAAGTAATGGCTTTCCAATGGCAACTTTGGGGCCCGGCTCTTTTCCAATATGGCAAGTAATGGCTTTCCAATGGCAACTTTTGGGGCCCGGGCCTTTTCCAATCTGGCAAGTAATGGCTTTCCAATGGCAACTTTGGGGCCCGGCTCTTTTCCAATATGGCAAGTAATGGCTTTCCAATGGCAACTTTTGGGGCCCAGGCCTTTTCCAATATGGCAGTTAATTGCTTTCCAATGCTGAAACAGATTAATTGAAAACTGGGATATGGCTGTGAAAAGAGTGATATCAGAAGATATTTATATGAAATCACCAGACTGCCTTTTCTTGGCACTTTTTGTTTACATGTAACAATCGGTATTTTTTGCTAAAAAAAAATGACTTGGAACCCGAAAACATTCGATATTTTTATTTTTTTAAAGCAGAGGCCCTAGAGAATAAGTGGGTGGATGTTGCAATTTTATATATCATTTTATATATAACCCAATTGTTTTGTAAAATATAAAAGATGATGTTACGACGAGTAAATAGATACCAAACACGTCATGCTTTAAAATTGCGCACGCCTAGGCAAAGGTGATACATTTTTTTTTTTTTTTTTTTACATTATTAATTTTTTATTTATTTTTTTAAACTGTTGCTTTACATTTTCTTTTTTTTTTAAATCCCTTTTATTGCCGTCACAAGGAGTGTAAACATCTTTGTGACAGTAATAGACAGTGACAGGTCCTCTTTGTGAAGAGATGTGAGGTCTTAAAGACCCCCAAATCCCTCCTCTGCCCTTAAAAGCATTAAAAATACCAAGATCTGTGTTTTTTTTTATTTTTATTAAATGGCGCCGTGGACATCCGGGGTAAACAGGATGTGATGTCAGGTTATCGCTTCCAGGTTACCGTAGCGGAGACCCAATCAAAAGCCAATCCGGACACAGCCACCCAATTTATCATCCATGCGGGTGTTGGGTGCGTGTCCCTAAAATGCGCGCGGTCTGGTTTCGGTGACACTGGGCGTCGCATATGGATCAGCAGATATTGGCGAGATACTCCTTTGGGAGCATCTCACCAAAAATTAAATTTCTGTTGCAAGGGATGCCCAAAATCTGTGGGCAAAGGTGGACCTTGCGCAGGTGTCAGATTTTGGGCATCCTCTGCAACAGAAATGTGTTTTTTTTTTTTTTTAGGTGAGATACCCCCAAAGGGAAATCACATCTAAAAATGTTCGTTTTGTCCAATTTGAACGTATTTGTATTGATTTTGAACGCTTTGAATCGAAAATAATCGGTAAATTCTGAATACCAATAGAAAGAATAAACCGAATTGAACGAAATGAAATAACTAGATTAACGAAGCAAAACAAAACAAGTTTTTTTTTTTTTTCGTCATGCACATATCTAGATACAAGTTCTGATTTTGGGCATCCCCCCCGGAAAACACAAACGTCATTTTTGGTGAGACACTCCCAAAGGGAAATCACGTCTCAAGGGATGCAGACCCTGCCACTTCCCTCATTAGAGCCCTGCAGGTGCAGCAGCTGATTGATAATTATAACACCGCTCCCATTCACATTCACTTTGCACAATTGTACGGAACAGCTGTGCATCCTGTGTGGGCAAAGCCTCCCATGGGTGTGCACATCGATACGCCCACGTGTGAACGAGGCCCAACGCAGGCTAAAACGTGTTACTGCAACGCCCTGATGGATCGCATTGTGTACTTTAGTTACCAGCAATTCACAGCAAAGATCTGCAAAGTCATTTATAATCCAAATATAGGAGCAACCTTCCTAATATGGCAGATCCTCTGTCCACGCTGCATGGTGATTGGTGCAGATTGTTGTTTTAGGCGGCTAAACGCACATTTGTGGTGAAGATAAATTCCTGGAACTGTGAAATGTCTGATATTACAGATCCGTCCAATCATAAATCACCATCTCCTCCTCCTCCTCCTCCAGGTACTCTCTGGTCTCCGACCCGGCAAATTGGCTGCTCTTGGATTCACAGACTGGAAAGATTTGGACCACCTTCACCATGGACCCGAAATCCCCCTTCCTGCAGGGGGGGTGGTACACGGCGCTGATCAGAGCCACCGACAATGGTGAGAAATCCTAAATGATGGGGCACAATTCCACCCATCGATACCAATGATGGGGCGCTATTCCTCCCACTGATACCAATGATGGGGCACTATTCCTCCCACTGATACCAATGATGGGGCACTATTCCTCCCACTGACACCAATGATGGGGCACTATTCCTCCCACTGATAACAATGATGGGGCACTATTCCTCCCACTGACACCAATGATGGGACACTATTCCTCCCACTGACACCAATGATGGGACACTATTCCTCCCACTGACACCAATGATGGGACACTATTCCTCCCACTGACATCAATAATGGGGCACTATTCTTCCCACTGACACCAATGATGGGGCACTATACCTCCCACTGACACCAATGATGGGACACTATTCCTCCCACTGACACCAATGATGGGGCACTATTCCTCCCACTGACATCAATAATGGGGCACTATTCTTCCCACTGACACCAATGATGGGGTACTATTCCTCCCACTGACACCAATGATGGAGCACTATTCCCCCCACTGACACCAATGATGGGGTACTATTCCTCCCACTGACACCAATGATGGGGCACTATTCCTCCCACTGACACCAATGTTGGGACACTATTCCTCCCACTGACACCAATGATGGGGTACTATTCCCCCCACTGACACCAATGATGGGGCACTATTCCTCCCACTGACACCAATGTTGGGACACTATTCCTCCCACTGACGCCAATGATGGGGCACTATACCTCCCACTGACACCAATGATGGGACACTATTCCTCCCACTGACGCCAATGATGGGGCACTATACCCCCCACTGACACCAATGATGGGACACTATTCCTCCCACTGATGCCAATGATGGGGCACTATTCCTCCCACTGATGCCAATGATGGGGCACTATTCCTCCCACTGACGCCAATGATGGGACACTATTCCTCCCACTGACGCCAATGATGGGGCACTATTCCCCTCACTGACACCAATGATGGGGCACTATTCCTCCCACTGACACCAATGATGGGGCACTATTCCTCCCACTGACACCAATGATGGGACACTATTCCTCCCACTGACGCCAATGATGGGGCACTATACCTCCCACTGACACCAATGATGGGACACTATTTCTCCCACTGATGCCAATGATGGGGCACTATTCCTCCCACTGATGCCAATGATGGGGCACTATTCCTCCCATTGACGGGGCACTATTCCTTCCACTGACACTAATGATGGGGCACTATTCCTCCCACTGAGGCCAATGACGGGGCACTATTCCTTCCACTGACACTAATGATGGGACACTATTCCTCCCACTGATGCCAATGATGGGGCACTATTCCTCCCATTGACGGGGCACTATTCCTTCCACTGACACTAATGATGGGGCACTATTCCTCCCACTGACACCAATGCTGGGGAATTGTTTACTCCCATTGGTCACAATCTGGCCTATCCTAAACTGGCCCTTTGTTTAGAAAGTTTGGAGACCCCCGCAGCACCAGAAGACAAGCAGCATTACAGAGCACCTTCGTCTCTTCTCTGTAGCACAGGGAAGGAGGTGTTTTATAGTCCACAGACAGTAGTGATATGTGCAGCACAGGAAGGTTAGCAGCTCACAAGATTTCTGTCAGGATCACCCCAATTTATTTACTAAACAGATCTAAGCGAATGCTTCTAATGGGATATTTATCAGAACACAATGGAGCCACTTATAGAAGTTGATTGTTGGGGGTGATAAATACTTTACATCTCCACAAAGATGCCACTTACACTCTGTACTGTTTATTTCTCACAGCCGCACCCCCGCTAAGTGCCACGGGGACGCTCTCGGTGGAGGTGGTGGAGCTGAATGACCACGCTCCGGTGTTACAGCAGCTTTCCGTGGAGCTGTGCAGTGACCCGCGTCTGGGCCGGGGCGTCCTACTGAGCGCCACCGATGAAGACCTGCCACCCCAGGCCCACCCCTTCCACTACCAGCTGGATGAGTCCTCCAGGGCGTGGACCCTGAACTGGAGTGTCAGCGACCTCAATGGTGAGCGAGCCGGAAAAGGGACTCGAAATATACGCAAAGCAATGTGGGGATTTCTTTTTTAGATTTTTTTCACAAAAGCAGAAACGGGATTAAAGTGGTTGTAAACCTCAGACATGAAATCTGAACAAAGCCTATCCCTCTATAGTGTGTGCTTATCTCATTCCAGAGCACTGAGTGTCATTTCTGTCTGCTGCCTCCTTCCTCTGCTATCTGCATGAGTCACTTCTGACAAGTTTTCCTGACACCAAGAGATAAGAAGGTGACAGGGGAGGGAGTTCCAGCACACGGTCTGTGATTGACAGCCTTGGGGTCTGTTCCTGTGTGCTGTGTAAAAGGGGGGGGGTCCCTTCCCTCCCCCAATCAGCTCTCACTGAGCTCTGTAGAGTGTAACGTCACCTCCCCTCCCCCTTTTTTTCTGAACTCTCAGACAAGTTTTGTAAATTCAGCACTTTGAACAGATGTAGAGAAGATAAAACGGCAGATAAACAGGTACAACTCTATGTAGGAGGATTTGTTTCATCTCTGTGTATCACCTGAAGCCGGTCACTACACTGGGGATATGGAGGGTTTACAAACACTTTAATGTTGAACCCCACAAAAAAACTTTGTATGAATGTTCAGTCAAAATTTCTGTGATTTTTTTATTTTTGTTGTTCTCACTGGGGAGATTTCCCCCTTACTTCCTGTACTGGTGACACCACTGCAAGAAACGAGGCTTCTGGTGTCACCAGGACAGGAAGACATAAAGAACTAAATGCCATGACTGGTGTCCTCATAAATCAGGAGATGAGGACTGCAGACAGGCGGGCGCTGGTACTGATTCTGATCTCTCCTCTCCAGGTACCCACGCCATGCTGGAGCTTCTGACCGAGGTGGAGCCCGGCCTTCACCCGCTGCCTTTGTTGGTGTCAGACTCTGGAGATCCACCCCTGGCACAGCTCTATGTGCTGAACGTGACCGTGTGCCAGTGTGACGCGGTCGGCATCTGTAGTGGCAGTGCAGCCTCTCTCTTCAGCTCAGGAGCCGGCCTCAGCCTAACCGCCCTCATCATCATCATGAGCAGCATTGCCCTCCTACTGGGTGAGTTCCCTCTGTACCCAGCTCAGGGCTGGCATCAGCCTAACCGCCCTCATCATCATCATGAGCAGCATTGCCCTCCTACTGGGTGAGTTCCCTCTGTACCCAGCTCAGGGCTGGCATCAGCCTAACCGCCCTCATCATCATCATGAGCAGCATTGCCCTCCTACTGGGTGATTGCCCCCTGTACCCAGCTCAGGGCTGGCATCAGCCTAACTGTCCTCATCATCATCATGAGCAGCATTGCCCTCCTACTGGGTGATTGCCCCCTGTACCCAGCTCAGGGCTGGCATCAGCCTAATCGCCCTCATCATCATCATGAGCAGCATTGCCCTCCTACTGGGTGATTGCCCCCTGTACCCAGCTCAGGGCTGGCATCAGCCTAACCGCCCTCATCATCATCGTGAGCAGCATTGCCCTCCTACTGGGTGATTGCCCCCTGTACCCAGCTCAGGGCTGGCTTCAGCCTAACCGCCCTCATCATCATCGTGAGCAGCATTGCCCTCCTACTGGGTGAGTGTCCCCTGTACCCAGCTCAGGGCTGGCATCAGCCTAACCGCCCTCATCATCATCATGAGCAGCATTGCCCTCCTACTGGGTGATTGCCCCCTGTACCCAGCTCAGGGCTGGCATCAGCCTAACCGCCCTCATCATCATCATGAGCAGCATTGCCCTCCTACTGGGTGAGTGTCCCCTGTACCCAGCTCAGGGCCGGCATCAGCCTAACCACCCTCATCATCATCATGAGCAGCATTGCCCTCCTACATGGTGAGTGCCCCCATTACCCAGCTCAGGGCCAGCATCAGCCTAACCACCCTCATCATCATCATGAGCAGCATTGCCCTCCTACTGGGTGAGTGCCCCTTGTACCCAGCTCAGGGCTGGCATCAGCCTAACCACCCTCATCATCATCATGAGCAGCATTGCCCTCCTACATGGTGAGTGCCCCCAGTACCCAGCTCAGGGCCGGCATCAGCCTAACCGCCCTCATCATCATGAGCAGCATTGCTCTCCTACTGGGTGAGTGCCCCCTGTACCCAGCTCAGGGCTGGCATCAGCCTAACCGCCCTCATCATCATCATGAGCAGCATTGCCCTCCTACTGGGTGATTGCCCCCTGTACCCAGCTCAGGGCTGGCATCAGCCTAACCGCCCTCATCATCATCATGAGCAGCATTGCCCTCCTACTGGGTGAGTGTCCCCTGTACCCAGCTCAGGGCTGGCATCAGCCTAACCGCCCTCATCATCATCATGAGCAGCATTGCCCTCCTACATGGTGAGTGCCCCCAGTACCCAGCTCAGGGCCGGCATCAGCCTAACCACCCTCATCATCATCATGAGCAGCATTGCCCTCCTACTGGGTGAGTGCCCCTTGTACCCAGCTCAGGGCTGGCATCAGCCTAACCACCCTCATCATCATCATGAGCAGCATTGCCCTCCTACATGGTGAGTGTCCCCCAGTACCCAGCTCAGGGCCGGCATCAGCCTAACCGCCCTCATCATCATGAGCAGCATTGCTCTCCTACTGGGTGAGTGCCCCTTGTACCCAGCTCAGGGCTGGCGTCAGCCTAACCACCCTCATCATCATCATGAGCAGCATTGCCCTCCTACATGGTGAGTGTCCCCCAGTACCCAGCTCAGGGCCGGCATCAGCCTAACCGCCCTCATCATCATGAGCAGCATTGCTCTCCTACTGGGTGAGTGCCCCTTGTACCCAGCTCAGGGCTGGCGTCAGCCTAACCACCCTCATCATCATCATGAGCAGCATTGCCCTCCTACATGGTGAGTGCCCCCAGTACCCAGCTCAGGGCCGGCATCAGCCTAACCGCCCTCATCATCATGAGCAGCATTGCTCTCCTACTGGGTGAGTGCCCCCTGTACCCAGCTCAGGGTTGGCGTCAGCCTAACCGCCCTCATCATCATCATCATGAGCAGCATTGCCCTCCTACTGGGTGAGTTACTATTGTAACTCAGAAATTCGGATACATCCAAATCTCTGAATAACGGTAATTTAGTCCGAATTTCGATTCAGAACAAAACAAAGCGCACAAGTCAATTTCCTCCACCCCAAACTCGCTCCTCCATGTCTTTATGGACCTTGCTTTGAGCTCTGGTGGGGCAGTCATGTTGGAACAGGAAGGGGCCGTCACCCCAAATTGTTCCCACAAAGTTGGGATCATGAAATTGTCCAAAATGTCTTGGTATGCTGACGCCTTAAGAGTTCCCTTCACTGGAACTAAGGGGCCAAACCCAACCCCTGAAGACCAAACCCCACACCATAATCCCCCCTCCCCCATACCATAATCCCCCCCTCCCCCCACACACCATAATCCCCCTCCCCCCAACACCATAATCTCCCCCCCCCCCCACCTCACCATAATCCCCCCTCCACCAAATGATTTATACAAGTGCACAAAGCAAGGTCCATAAAGACATGAATGAGCGAGTTTGGGGTGGATAAACTTGACTGGCCTGCACAGAGTCCTGACTTCAGCCCAACAGAACATCTTTTTTGATGAATTAGAGCGGAGACTGCGAGCCAGGTCTTCTCGTCCAACATCAGTGCCTGACCTCACAAATGTGCTTCTGGAAGAATGTATTTGTGGTTTGCTTCTTCATTCCATATAGTGCAGTGGTTCTAGGAACTGAGCTTGGTATTACACATACATAAAGACACATAACTTCATGTTCTGTTCAGGTGCCCCAAATAGCAGTGTAGACCTTTGCAAGGGTGGTTGAACCCTACTTCCACTCATTGCCAGGACAAGATCATCCAGTGCCCGGGGAAAAGATGCCAAACTGCCCCCCCCCCCCCCCATTATGTGCAAGCTTATGAAGAGAGGCAGAAAGAGCACAGTCTGCACCTCTTTCCGTCTCTCTCCTCCTCGCCACTTCCAGCCTTGGGCTGACAGAAGTAGTGATGCCTCTGTCACTACTCCTGTCAGCCTTATAGTAGAAGGAATTTGCAGCACCTACATCCCTACAATACACGCTGCGCCCAGGGCAGCCGGCCCTTCTACCCGCACCTTGTCCCAACCTTGCTTCCACTTCACCCATAAGGACAAATAGGCCATTTTGGGTGGAATAGATATTTGATGTTGTAGATTTTCCTTGTAGAAGCCGGCGGTTTGCTCACCTCTGAGGTCTTCTTCCATATAGGATTGTGTATATGGGATTGTTGGATTTTTTTTTTTTTTTTATTGGTTGAACTAGATGGACTTGTGTCTTTTTTTGTCAGCCTAACAATGTAACAATGTAACAATGTAATGATGTAACAATGTAACGATGTAACAATGTAACAATGTAACGATGTAACTTTGTATTTGCAGTGTTGATCCTGCTGCTTCTCATGTTTCGTTGCAACTCCAGAAATGCAGCCAACAAGGGTTTGCTGTCCGAATCTGAGGATGACGTGCGGGACAATGTGTTCAACTACAACGAACAGGGAGGAGGAGAAGAGGACCAGGTAGACCAATCACCTACAGACATCATATTCCCCTTACTCTCATACTAATATAGAGTGCTGATGAGTGAATTGCTGTAGAATTCCATTCTTAACTATGCCTAAATGTCCCCCCCCCCCCTGCTACCTATCCTGCCTACTGTAAAAAAAAAGATGTGCACACTTACCTATTTTAGTCCGGTCCGGTCACATGATCCCCATGTGTCAGTGAGCGGCGGCTGCAGGGGAGAAGAGGGAGCCGTAGAACAACAGCTGGGAATTCCAGGAGCGGTGATGTCATCCATAGTTCCTTGCCCCAGTTGTTGTTGGTGCCCCCTCCTCTCCCCTGCAGCAGCTGCTCACTGGCACAGGGGGTCGGGGGGCGTGGGGGGGGGGGGGGGTTGACAAAGTTTTGGAAGCACAAGCTTGCACCACTCTCCTAAACATAAAAAAATGGAGCAGATGCTGCTGCTAGGTAACAAAGGGGCGCAAGCACCTATTATTTATTAGGAGTGATCAATTCTCTGTTCCGCCATGCCTGTAACAGGCAGCACAAAGAATGGAGAGCTGGAGCTGTGTGCCCTGATTGCTCTGTCATCCCCGTCCTCCGCTCGGCTCAGAACAGGAAAGAGGAGGGTTTTTGACCCTGCAGGCTCTGCTCGTGTGGTTTAATCACTGCACAGGCAGAGAGAGGGAAGTGAGCCCATATCCTGTAAGGTCGCACCTGGCGCCAGTGGGGCTGGTGGTCAAAATTTATTTTTTTTGAGGGGGGGGGGGCGGCAAGCAGACCTGGCCCCCTCACTCGCACCTCCAATCCCCCCCCCTCTTCTCGCGACTCCCAAACAATCGATCAAAAAGGGGCACTACACAATCCTCTCACAGAGGTGCGGGGAGGAGGACAAGGTGGCGATGCTCTGCTGCATCCAGGGTAGGGAGAAGAGACTTCTGCTGCCGGGGCATCGCTTCTCTTCCCAGCTGAACAGGAGGTGCGTCCTAAGACTGTCGGCCAATTGGGTCTCAGGAGCCGCTTCTTGATTGGCTGGGAGGAGAAGCAGGAAGACATTAGCGAATATTAATTTGCTAATGTCACACCAGTGGGTGGGCACTGCGCCCGAGCCCACACTTTTTTGAAGCCAATTAAAAAAAAACTCCATTGAAATCCATTAATATAGCGCCCTGCATGGAGATTATGGACCGGGTGCTTAGATCAGGGGGGAGGTGCCCCTGCGCCCCTAATGGGTGGGCCGCCACTGCCTGGTGGGAACCTGTGGCATTTTTCTATACAGAGCTGGAGCTGCATGTTCTGATCTCTGTCATCCCCATCCCCTGCTTACATCAGAAGGGAAGAGGATTCTTGACCCTGCCGGCTCTGCTTGTGTGGGGTAATAACTGCACGGGCAGAGAGTGATGTGAGCCTACATCCTGTACTTCCGGTCACACCTGGGGGAACCTGTGGTGGTTCTCTATATAGAAAAATGATGTATTATTGCTGTAAGGAGATCTGCTTAGTTATTGTGGTGCCACTCCTGACAGTATAATGGTGCAGGGCGTTTAGATAATTTCTCAGATTCTATGTAGAACTTGTAATCATATATCTATATGGTGACAGACCTATTTAGTCATTACATACTCAGGCTCTGCTTTGTAGTGCTACACAATGATTGTGCTTTCCAGCAACTACTCACGATAGAAGTCCATGGGGGGAGATTTACTAAAACTGGAGAGTGTAAAATCAGGTGCAGCTGTGCCTGGGAGCCAATCAGCTTCTAACTTCAGCTTGTTGAGTTTAGCTTTGACAATAAAATCTGGAAGCTCATTGGCTACCATGCAAAGCTGCACCAGATTTTGTGCTCTCCAGTTTTAGTAAACCAACCCCTGTGAGACACTGAGGACAGTGCAGTCTGCGTTCTTCAGTATTCAAATAACACAGGCAGCTGAAAAAAGATGGAAATACGTTCATCACTTGAATTCATGAATTCTGATAATAAGGCTGAGAGAGTAACCTGAACCTAAAGGGTAAACTTGCCCCCTAGAAGGTGTCCCTTAACTTTGGACAGAAGGCCCATTGACCCCAAAGGTGCTGTGTGACTCTCATCTGGTCATTAAAGACCCCTTTACCTGAAGACCAGCCAGTGATATGACCCATCCAGTTCCAATGATATGACCGATCCAGTTCCAATGATATGACCGATCCAGTTCCAGTAATATGACCGATCCAGTTCCAGTGATATGACTGATCTAATTCCAATGACATGACTGATCCAGTTCCAATAATATGACCGATCTAGTTCCAATAATATGACCGATCCAGTTCCAATGACATGACCGATCCAGTTCCAATAATATGACCGATCCAGTTCCAGTGATATGACCGATCCAGTTCCAGTGATATGACTGATCTAATTCCAATGACATGACTGATCCAGTTCCAGTGATATGACCGATCCAGTTCCAATAATATGACCGATCCAGTTCCAATAATATGACCGATCCAGTTCCAGTGATATGACCGATCCAGTTCCAATAATATGACCGATCCAGTTCCAATAATATGACCGATCCAGTTCCAATAATATGACCGATCCAGTTCCAGTGATATGACCAAACTAGTTCCAATGACATGACCGATCCAGTTCCAATGACATGACCGATCCAGTTCCAATGACATGACCAATCCAGTTCCAATGATATGACCGATCTAGTTCCAATGACATGACCGATCCAGTTCCAATGATATGACCGATCCAGTTCCAATGACATGACCGATCCAGTTCCAGTGATATGACTGGTCCAGTTCCAATAATATGACCAATCCAGTTCCAGTGATATGACCGATCTAGTTCCAATGACATGACCAATCCAGTTCCAGTGATATGACCGATCCAGTTCCAATGATATGACCGATCCAGTTCCAGTGATATGACGATCCAGTTCCAGTGATATGACCGATCCAGTTCCAATGACATGACCGATCCAGTTCCAGTGATATGACGATCCAGTTCCAGTGATATGACCGATCCAGTTCCAGTGATATGACCGATCCAGTTCCAGTGATGTGACCGATCCAGTTCCAGTGATATGACAGATCCAGTTCCAAGGATATGACCCATCCAGTTCCAGTGATATGACTGATCCAGTTCCAAGGATATGACCCATCCAGTTCCAATGACATGACCAATCCAGTTCCAATGATATGACCGATCTAGTTCCAATGACATGACCGATCCAGTTCCAATGATATGACCGATCCAGTTCCAATGACATGACCGATCCAGTTCCAATGACATGACCAATCCAGTTCCAATGATATGACCGATCTAGTTCCAATGACATGACCGATCCAGTTCCAATGATATGACCGATCCAGTTCCAATGACATGACCGATCCAGTTCCAGTGATATGACTGGTCCAGTTCCAATAATATGACCAATCCAGTTCCAGTGATATGACCGATCTAGTTCCAATGACATGACCGATCCAGTTCCAATGACATGACCAATCCAGTTCCAGTGATATGACCGATCCAGTTCCAATGATATGACCGATCCAGTTCCAGTGATATGACGATCCAGTTCCAGTGATATGACCGATCCAGTTCCAATGACATGACCGATCCAGTTCCAGTGATATGACGATCCAGTTCCAGTGATATGACCGATCCAGTTCCAGTGATATGACCGATCCAGTTCCAGTGATGTGACCGATCCAGTTCCAGTGATATGACAGATCCAGTTCCAAGGATATGACCCATCCAGTTCCAGTGATATGACTTATACAGCCCCTTTGGTGCATCCAGCACAGGTAGTAATGAAAACAGAGGGATGTTCTAGAACAATTATTGGGAATCTCATGTGTCATCCAGAACGTGGCCTGCCTCTCTGGCTGGTGGTCAGGCAGCAGGGTTCTTGATGACCAACTTGACTTTGCAAACCACCATTGTAATTTAATTTACCAAAACCATGTAGTGAAGGGCCGGCCTGATTGCATACAAATTGAAACTCATAAGGTTTGACCTCATATTATATGGTTTTGGTAAATCTGAAGGGGAAAATCTACCGATAATTGTATAGTGTGTATCCAGCTAAAGGTAAGGCCCACTCTACCTGGGGCAAGGTTGCCATCTATATTAAGGCTTTCCTTGTCTGATTCAGAAATGAGCGAATGGTTTTAACCTGAGAACCTTATTAGGAATAATACAATCTGTTGTGTATGAACAGGATGCCTATGATATGAATCGGCTCAGGAACCCCTCCATGCCCGTGCCGCCATCACCCCGTCTGAAGCCCCCCATCCGCAGAGATGCACCCTACAGCCAGACATTGCCTCGCTACCCGCGGAGACCATCCGACCGTCCTTCCGACATTGCAGACTTCATACATGATGTGAGTTTTTTCGAATATTATTATTTTTTCCCCTTTACTATAATAAAATAAAAAGAAGCAGAAGACGGGAAATTCAGAGGGGTAAAAACCGTCCCCAAAGACGACACATTTTATATCTAAAAACAAAATGTATTCTGTGCAAATCATAGAAAAGCCACAAAGCATTCAACGCCGAAGTGTTCAAAGTGTATATAATTTCTCCCAAGCATAACTCCTGCCATTCAACCTCATACATAACACACACACTCACCGGACACTTTATTAGGTCCTCCTTGCTAGTAGCGGGTTGGACCCCCTGTGGCCTTCATTCTTGGTGGCATAGATACAACAAGGTGCTTGAAACGTTCCTCAGGGATTTTCCTCCATAGTGACATCATAACATCACACAGTTGCTGCAGATTTGTCGGCTGCACATCCATGATGCCAATCTCCCATTCCACCACATCCCAAAGGTGCTCTATTGGATGAGATGTGATGAGTGTGGAGGCCATTGGAGGACAGGGACCTCATTGTCCAGTGGTGAGATGATTGTAGCTTTGTGACATGGTGCATTATCCTGCTGGGAGGAGCCATCAGAAGATGGGGACACCCCATCCCCCACACCATTACACCCCCACCACCAGCCTGAACCGGTGATACCCCACACCATTACACCCCCACCACCAGCCTGAACTGGTGATACCCCATCCCCCACACCATTACACCCCACCACCAGCCTGAACTGGTGATACCCCATCCCCCGCACCATTACACCCCCACCACCAGCCTGAACCAGTGATATCCCATCCCCCACACCATTACTACCCCATCCCCCAAACCATTATACCCCCACCACCAGCCTGAACCAGTGACATCCCATCCCCCACACCATTACACCCCCACCACCAGCCCGAACCGGTGATACCCCATCCCCCCCACCATTACACCCCCACCACCAGCCTGATCCGGTGATATCCCATCCCCCACACCATTATACCCCCAACACCAGCCTGAACCAGAGATACCCCATCCCCCACACCATTACACCCCCAACACCAGCCTGAACTGGTGATACCCCATCCCCCATACCATTACACCCCCACCACCAGCCTGAACCGGTGATACACCATCCCCCACACCATTACACCCCCACCACCAGCCTGAACTGGTGATACCCCATCCCCCACACCATTACACCCCCACCACCAGCCTGAACTGGTGATAGCCCATCCCCCACACCATTACACTCCCACCACCAGCCTGATCCGGTGATACCCCATCCCCCACACCATTACACCCCCACCACCAGCCTGAACTGGTGATACCCCATCCCCCACACCATTACACCCCCACCACCAGCCTGAACCAGAGATACCCCATCCCCCACACCATTACACCCCCACCACCAGCCTGATCCGGTGATACCCCATCCCCCACACCATTACACCCCCACCACCAGCCTGAACCAGAGATACCCCATCCCCCACACCATTACACCCCCACCACCAGCCTGAACCAGAGATCCCCCATCCCCCACACCATTACACCCCCACCACCAGCCTGAACCAGAGATATCCCATCCCCCACACCATTACACCCCCACCACCAGCCTGAACCGGTGATATCCCATCCCCCACACCATTACACCCCCACCACCAGCCTGAACCGGTGATACCCCATCCCCCACACCATTACACCCGCACCAGTCCGGGACAATTCAATCGTGTGTGGGCTCCATCTGATCTTTGCTTGCCAAAAATCCGGCGGACTTTAGAAATAGAACATGTTTTACATTTTCCCATCGGAACGAGAAATCTGTTCGGGTGTATGCTGGCCCGACGGACAAAAACCAATGCTAGGGCAGCTATTGGCTACTGGCTATGAACTTCCTTATTCTAGTCCGGTCGTACGTCATCATCAACGTTTGAATCCATTGGACTTTGGTGTGATTGTGTGTGGCCAAGTCCGTTCATTCGGAAAGACCGTCGGACCTAGTCCCTCGAAAAGTCTGGTCGTGTGTACGCGGCATTCGTTTTCCCCACACATAGCGTTTTGCTTTTAGGCCATAAAGTAGAATTCTGGTCTCCTCTGACCAGATCACCTTCTTCCACATGTTTGCTGCCCCCTCCCCCACATGGCTTCTCACAAACTACAAACAGGACTTCTTATGACTTTCTTTCTCCAATGTCTTTCTTCTTGTCACTCTTCCATAAAGGGCAGATTTGTGGAGAGACGACTAATAGTTGTCCTGTGGACAGATTCTCCCCCCTGAGCTGTGGATCTCTGCAGCTCCTCCAGAGTTACCATGGACCTCTTGGCTCTTCTCTGATGAATGCTCTCCTTGCCCGGCCCGGTCAGTTTAGGTGGACGGCCGTGTCTTGGTAGGGTTGTGGTTGTGCCCATACTCTTTCCATTTTCCGATGATGGATTGAACAGAGCTCTGTGAGATGGTCAAAGCTTGGGAGATTTCTTTATAACCCAACCCTGCTTTATACTTCTCCACAACTTCCTCCCTGACCTGTCTGGTGTGTTCCTTGGCCTTCATGATGCTGTTTGTTCACTAAGGTTCTCTAACAAACTTCTGAGGGCTTCACAGAACAGCTGTGTGTATGCTGAAATGAAATGACACACAGGTGGACTCTATTTACTAATTAGGTGACTGAAGGCAATTGGTTCCTCTAGATTGTAGTTAGGGGTATCAGAGTAAAGGGGGCGCCATACAAATGCCCCCCCCCCCCCCCACACACACACACACACACGCGCTTTTCACATATTTATTTGTATCATTTTCCTTCCACTTCACAATTATGTGACACTTTGTGTTGGTCCATCACATAAAATCCCAATAAAATACATTTATGTTTTTGGCTGTAACATGACAAGATGTGGGGAATGTCAAGGGGTATGAATACTTTTTCAAGGCTCTGTACAATGTGTTGTCTTTGGGGAAGTTTTTTCACCTCTGAAAGTCGCATCTTCTGCTTCTTATTTTTGGATTGTACCAACAGCGATGTGATGCGGTTTTGCGTGTATTGGCCAACGCCGAATATTTTTTTTATGTACCTTTTACCCGACTAGCTGGTTTACAATAAAGCGCGTCTCCTCCATCTTCTTCCAGGGTTTGCGGGCCGCGGATTCCGATCCCAGCGTCCCGCCGTACGACACGGCCTTGATTTACGATTACGAGGGGGAGGGTTCCGTGGCCGGCACTCTCAGCTCCATCCTATCTAGCGAGGGGGACCCCAACCAGGATTACGACTATTTGGAGGACTGGGGTCCGCGCTTCCGCCGCCTGGCCGACCTGTATGGACACGAGTGACCGCGCCCCAAACTCTCCGCCACGGACTCTACCGCAAGACTTTCCTTCTTCGTGGGAACTTTGAAGCTGGAAGGCGCAGCTGAAGTTCATCTCTCGGGGGGGAACCAATCATTGACAGGCTTTGCAGAAGACCTCACTGAAGGGATGTGAAGTGTATATATTTATGACGGGACAGTGTTGACCTCTTTTTTGTACAGTTGAGACGTTCTTGGCATGATCAGAAAGAAATGACTGCGCCCGTCTCTTTGACTAATTGGTTTGGTAAAAGAAATGTTTACAATAGTAAAAAGGACAAAGGGTTGTTTTTTTTTTTTTTCGAATTTTTTTTGTATAAGTTAATACGACTATAAAAAAAAAAAAAAAAAAGTGGGAACAGGGACCATCTTGTGACAACAAGACAATCAAAAATGGGTGATGGCCATTGGCGCTCCAATGTTTTTTGTTTTTTTTATGGTGGCCGCATTACATTTTGGCCACATTTAGAGTTGTGAACCCATCCAAAAAAATGAAGGGTGCCGGTCAAGGCTCCGGTCAGTCCTTATCCGCTATCAGGAGTGCAGGCAGGGAAGGAGCTCGCCTCGGATCGATGAATGCGAGCGAGGAAATGGAGATGGTCCTGAATGCCGCACGTCACGCGAAACCATGTAAGGGTAGTAAGAGCAGCCTCAGGCCAGGCCGTGCACCCTCTGACGTGTTTCGCCCCACCCATTGGGCTTAGTCGTGGAGGTCCATGACTAAGCCCAATGGGTTGGGTGAAACACGTCAGTTGTGAAGGTCCATGACTAAGCCCAATGGGTGGAGTGAAACACGTCAGTTGTGGAGGTCCATGACTAAGCCCAATGGGTGGAGTGAAGCACGTCAGCTGTGGAGGTCCATGACTAAGCCCAATGGGTGGAGTGAAACACGTCAGTTGTGGAGGTCAATGACTAATCCCAATGGGTGGAGTGAAGCACGTCAGTTGTGGAGGTCCATGACTAAGCCCAATGGGTGGAGTGAAACACGTCAGTTGTGGAGGTCCATGACTAAGCCCAATGGCTGGGGTGAGACACACGTCAGTCATGGAGGTCCATGACTAAGCCCAATGGGTGGGGCGAAACACATCAGTCGTGGAGGTCCATGACTAAGCCCAATGGGTGGAGTGAAACATGTCAGTTGTGGAGGTCCATGACTAAGCCCAGTGGGTGGAGTGAAGCACGTCAGTTGTGGAGGTCCATGACTAAGCCCAATGGGTGGAGTGAAACACGTCAGTTGTGGAGGTCCATGACTAAGCCCAATGGCTGGGGTGAGACACATGTCAGTCATGGAGGTCCATGACTAAGCCCAATGGGTGGGGCGAAACACATCAGTCGTGGAGGTCCATGACTAAGCCCAATGGGTGGAGTGAAACATGTCAATTGTGGAGGTCAATGACTAAGCCCAATGGGTGGAGTGAAGCACGTCAGTTGTAGAGGTCCATGACTAGGCCAAATGGGTGGGGTGAAACATGTCAGTCGTGGAGGTCCATGACTAAGCCCAATGGGTGGAGTGAAACACGTCAGTTATGGAGGCCAATGACTAAGCCCAATGGGTGGAGTGAAGCACGTCAGTCGTGGAGGTCCATGACTAAGCCCAATGGGTGGGGTGAAACACGTCAGTCATGGAGGTCCATGACTAAGCCCAATGGGTGGGGCGAAACACATCAGTCGTGGAGGTCCACGACTAAGCCCAATGGGTGGAGTGAAACATGTCAATTGTGGAGGTCAATGACTAAGCCCAATGGGTGGAGTGAAGCACGTCAGTTGTAGAGGTCCATGACTATGCCAAATGGGTGGGGTGAAACACGTCAGTCGTGGAGGTCCATGACTAAGCCCAATGGGTGGAGTGAAACACGTCAGTCGTGGAGGTCAATGACTAAGCCCAATGGGTGGAGTGAAGCACGTCAGTTGTGGAGGTCCATGATTAAGCCCAATGGGTCCAGTAAAACACGTCAGTTGTGGAGGTCCATGACTAAGCCCAATGGGTGGGGCAAAACACGTCAGAGAGGGCATGGCCTGGATGTAGTCTAGGCTGAGCTGCTCTTGCTATCCATACAGGGCTTTACGTGATGTGCGGCAATCGGGACCGTCTCCTTTTCCTAACTTGCACATTAAGAGTTGGTTACTGTTCTTGTGCACCTCGTGTTGCATATGACTAACTGGGGACTCACAAATGAGACTCTGGACCAGGCCATGGGGTCTCAACTTGAATGGAAATTTATAAAGGAAGGCACGTGGCGCTACAGTGCAGACCAGAAGCGGTTTGTGATCTGCTGAAACAAATTTCCTTTCTGCACTTCCCTACTGCTTTTGGAAAAATAGAACGCTGTATAGCCTCACTCCAAAAAAGTTCACCTTTATTTAAAAATGAATATCAAAGCATCACAGGCCAATACAGACTAACTGCACAGCCACCGACGCGTTTCACACCAGATATGGTGCTTTTCTTTTAAAATTACTTGTTCAGATATTTCAGATCCAGGACATAAGTTGCAGTTGGAGCGGCACCGCATCCTAGCGGGACTGACTTTGTCTTGATCAGTGGTGAAAAAAAAAAGGGGCATCCAAGAGGAGCTGGGACTTTGATATGAGTTTAAACCATGTAGTGAGAGGGTAAAAAAGATTTGAAGAGCCCACTGGCTCAGGTTAGGCTGCTTACAACAGACAAGGCCTACCCTCCAATGGGGGTACTCCAGATGTGCATATAGAGAAGGAGTGCCAGACCAAAAAAGATACAAGAGTCCAAATTCATTTATTGATTTTGTGTTAAGACAGCCAACGTGTTTCAGGGGTCAAAAGAACTCCTCCTTCATCAGGGCTACAACAAAAATGTTTTGTTGTAGCCCTGCTGAAGGGGGGAGGTCCTTTGACCCCCCCCCCACCGCAAACGCATTGGCTGTCCCAACACAATATCAATAACTGTATTTGGGTCTGGTGCCCCTTCCATATGCAGTACGTCTATCAGTGGCCAGACAGGCAGTGCCTTGTGGATCTATGATGGATTAGTCAGGGGAGGTGAGGCTGGGTGATGACCACAATCTCCAGCTTGTAGCAGATGGATCCAGACGTTATGGTTGTGATTAAGGATGGGCAAAACACAGAAAGTAAAAGAGTAAGGAAGAGTAAGAATAATGCAGAAGTTACATGAAGGAATGCTGGATGGAAATACTTCTGACAGTATGTGGTAAAAAAAATAAAATAGAGGACATGGAGGATCAGGTTTGGTGCAGCATAATTGTGTCCTGCAAGTATCTCAGTGGTTCTCACACGAGGAACTGCTTGATAGCTCTAGATTGTTTAATATAATAAAAAAATAATAATTTTGTGTCATTCTTTTTGTCTCATGTCTCCTATTTGCCCTCACAGTGGTAATAGTGCCTTGGGTTATCTTCATCTCCGCTCCAGTTTCTTGTTAGGAAGCGCTATGCCATGCTCCCTGGTGTAGTACACAGACTCTTGACGGGTCCCACCAGTGCCGGGACAAGGTCATCTAGAGCCCAGGGCAAACATGCCAAACTGTGCCCCCCCCAATATGTATGAGCATTATATGTCAGCAAAATCCCCCCCCCCCCCGAAAAAAGAATTGGGAACTAATTTGCATGATTATCACCTAAACATAAATCCCCCCTCCTCTCAGTGAAAATGGCCCCCCTGCTGAAATCCCCCCCCCCCCAGTATAAATATTTGCCCCCTTCATTCCTCCATATCCACCCCTCCCCCATAAAATCCCCCCTCCTAGGACAAATCCTCCGCCCCTCAAATTTCCAATCCGGGTACACATTCTCTCCTTCTGCACTCCAAATCCCCATCCTAACACAAACGCCCCCAATCATCCCTACTAGCACAAATCCCCCCCCCCAAAAAAAATCCCTATTCCTCTTCTCCCACACCCCCCCCCCTTCTTTGGAACACAAATCCCCCTGAATCACATCTCCTAGAACCCCTTCCTCAAATTTCACCTCCTAGAACAATAATTTTCCCCAGCTGCCCCCCCCCCCTAAACTCCTTCTCCTAACACAAATCCTCTCACCCTCAATCTCTTTGCGGTGCCCACCCACACCACACATGATACCACTGTGCCCAAGGCAACCGGCCCTCCTGCCCACCCCTGGGTCCAACTGTTTGTCCCAAGTTCTATTTCAGAATGGGTGCAAGCAGCATTTTCCCAGTCTCTCAACAGAATAACCAGGCAGTGAGTGTCTTTTTGAATTTTAATGTTGGTTGGGGTTGTAGGGTGAGCCTCGGGATACTCCAAATTTAGTGCAAACTAAAACAGAGGACACACACTCTGGTAGTAGCTAAACCCCCGTTCAGGATGAACCTCTCGTGGTAAGAGGTAGTGGACCTACAGATTAAGAGGCTCCCACTTTGGAAGCAGTCCAAAGCCAGCACTCCGGAACGGTCTCTCTAGGACAGGGGTGTCAAACTCAATTTCATTGCGGGCTGCCTCCGCTTTATGGTTGCCCTCAAAGGGTCGGTTGTATCTGTAAGACTAGATGTCCAGAGCACCCCCCTTACATAAGAAGTCAAGAGTCCCCCAACCCCACATCTCGGTGCACCCACCTTATCTTGTGCTGCGGCTGGGAGTGGAGCTGGGAAGCAGAAAGTGCAGAGTCTGGAGGAGGAACAGAGGAGGGCTGGAGTGAGCTGAATGCTATACCCATGGAGACGAGGGGGTTCTGCGGCTGCAGAGAGGTGCAGGATCTGTAGGAAGATTTCTGTCCTCCTTTATGCTGCTGAGACAGACTTCTCAGCGTCTGCACTAAGAAGTGCAGGATCTGACAGAGGAGTTCTGTCCTCTCTGTTGCCGACTTCAGAGACAAGGGGAGTTCCGCAGCTGCAGGAGAGGTGCGAGGGCCACATGAAATGGCTTGGAAGGCCAGATTCGGCCTACGGGCCTTGTGAGACATGTGATCTAGGATCTCTCTCTCTCTAAGGCCTTGATTCACTGTGTCCCTGTGTACATGGCTGCCTCCTTCCAGTACCAGCCAGACTCTGTACCGTGAGCCTCCAAGACAGATCCTCAGCAGACTTTCTCCCCACTGTTCTCAGAAGCTTTAGAAGTAGGTCGCCCAGCTCTCCCTGAGCTAGGACCTCATTGAAACTGCAGTCTTCAGCTTATCTGCCCAGAAGGGCAGCAACCCCTCGGGGTGGGTCCAGTGGCAGCTGGTGCTGGAGGATTTTGGGGGGCAGGCCCCTCCAGGTCCGAACTCGCCCTATGGCGGAGCTCCCCGGGACTGCCTGATGCTGCAGCTTCTGTCTTCACCCTGTCTTCTTTCTGTTTGGGCGGGTAGCCGCTTTGAGCGCAGGGTGGGGAGGGCTCAAGGCGCTGAACAATATAAAATTAGCTAATTGGGGCCTCGGGATGTGACCACATCCTGTGCCCGTGAGGGGGTGGCGGGCCTGGTAGAAACCTGCTGGTCTGGTGCCCAGCCACACAGATGGTGCGAGATGGGGGAAGGGCAGCTGCGCCCCTTGTAAACCGGCTACCACTGGCTGAGTCTTCTCCACCAGGACAAGGACCCCATTGTTCCAGGCCCCAGGCTATTTATACACACCTCAGCCCCCTGCTGGAGGCTGCCTCTTCTAACCCACTGCATTCCACAACCTACTAAAAGACAGGGGGAGGGGGAAGAAGTTTAGTCTACACACCGCGCCCAACCCCAGACAGCACTTATGCCGCGTACACGCGGTCGGAATTTCGGCCAGCTCGCAGAGCTTTTCGTCAGAAAATGCGACCGTGCGTATGCTCCATCGGACTTTTGCTGGCCGAATTTCCGCCAGCAAAAGATTGAGAGCATGTTCTCAATTTTTCCAACAGAAAAAGTTTCTATTGGAAATTCCGATCGTGTGTATGCAATTCCGATGCGCAAAAACTCACACATGCTCAGATTCAACTACGAGACGGAAGCTATTGGCTACCGGCTATTGAACTTCCTTTTTACTAGTCCTTTCGTACGTGTTGTACATCACCGCGTTCTTGGCAGTCGGAATTTGCTGTGACCGTGTGTATGCAAGACAGCTTGAGCGAAATCCCATCGGGGAAAACCCCGACCAAAATTCCGGGTGTACGCGGCATTAGAAGCTTTAAAAGGTAAGTATGAGACTTGGTGCCAATGTTAACTGTCTTAATTTTATTAAAATGACCCGGGATGCCACCATTTTTTTCTACATTCTTCATAATTCTCCTGTGTGGATTCTCGGTTAAAAAAAAAAAAATTTAAAAAATATATATTATCACGGCCTCAGCACCAAAGGAAAAAAAAGCATTTTTTTTTTAATTTTATATAGTATTTTATTGAATAATTTAAGATTTGAAATAAAAACAATTTTACATAGTAAATTCCCAAACAGTTATAAACACCCATAGTGACCTGATTATAGTCATGGCTACTTTCTATCTTATTCACAATGCTACATTTTTTTTAAATTATTATTATTGTTGCCATTTACCTTTCCATGTAGCTTTTATTTCTACCTCTGTGAGGCGCACTGCCCAACCCAGACTTCTGTCCTCCTCCTCTATTCCTGTGCGCCATTTCTCCAGATCTGGGTCTGAAGTCCACTTTTGTAAATATACTCTTATTCCATATACTGCAGTAACCCATAGCAACCAAAGTCCGTTCAGAGTAGATTTTGATAAGTTCGTATGGGATTCCATACTTAAACCTTTATTAAAGGGCCAGTCCACCCAAAACGGACGTCGGAGAGTTAAATCACGCAACAGTTTCTATTAGGCTAGGCTTATTTAAAAAAAAAAAAAGTGAACCTTTACAATCACTGATGGGTTTAACTTCCTTTATAGTTCCCCGCAAAGTAAAAGCATAATGGGCTAGTATGCATCACATATTAGCACATTATGTGCCACTTACCTGCAAACGAAGGCAGCGCTGCCCCCCCACTGGAGGCCACATCCATCTTTGCCCCTCTTCCTTCCGGGGGGGGCAGCTGACTCCGGCTCTGTGACTGAACGGAGTTGCGTGATGTCACTCCCACGCATGCGTGCCGGTCTCGGCACTCTCTAGGGAATACATTTCTTCACAGCGCATGCGCCGATGACATCATTGGCACACTACAAAGGTAAATATCTCCTGAACGGCGCACGTTTAGGAGATATTTACTGTAGCTATAGGTTAGCCTTGTTATAGGCTTACCTATTAGGTACAACTTCCACATAGGGGGTTTATAACCACTTTAAACAGGAGGCATCAGAAAAGGTGGTTGGAAAAAAAAAATCAAAAAGTGTCCGATCGACAAAAACCATTAGGAATTACGGGAAGGAGATCTTAATGTGATGTTCAAGGAGCCGCCATGGTTTCTCAGTCCATCAGACTCCACCTATAACTACATATTACTTCTGGTGAACTGATCCTTTAGGATGGTTAGGACCCGTCCTGGGCTTTCGTAATGAGAGAGGTTAGCCGGGCTAGTGGGCCAAACTTTTAAAAATACAGTTTTAGTTTAAACCTGTGATCAAAAGTACTAAAGTGGGTGGTTATGTAGGTAGATAGGTGGGTGGGTGGGGGGGGGGGGGTGGTTCCTCCTAAATCCCCCTTCCAGGGGTCAAAGTCCTGGGGGGGAAAAAAAGTGTGGGAACTCCCACCCAAGATCCACTCCTCCATCAAAAAAAAAAAAAAAAAAAAAAACATAGGACATCAGGGCACATGGCACATCGGGGGAAAATTATGGAACATTATGGCACAAAAAGGCACATAGCACATAAGGGCACATCGGGGCATGGGGCAAATCAGACCACATGGCACATTGGGACACATTAGGGCACATTATGAGGCACATAGCACATCAGGGCACATAAGGGCACGGGGCAGATCAGGCCACATGGCACATCAGGGCACATAGCACATCAGGGCACATAGCACATCAGGGCACATAGCACATCAGGGCACATCAGGCCACATGGCACATCGGGGGAAAATGATGGCACATTAGGGCACATTATGGCACAAAAAGGCACATAGCACATAAGGGCACATCGGTGCACATGGCACATCAGGGCATGGGGCAAATCAGGCCACATGGCACATCGGGGCACATTATGGCACATCAGGGCACATTATGAGGCACATAGCACATAAGGGCACGGGGCAGATCAGGCCACATGGCACATCAGGGCACATAGCACATCAGGGCTCGGGGCACATAGCACATAAGGGCACATCAGGCCACATGGCACATCAGGGAAAAATGATGGCACATTAGGGCACAAAAAGGCACATCAGGGCATGGGGCAAATCAGGCCACATGGCACATCAGGGCATGGGGCACATCAGGTCACATGGCACATCAGGGCATGGGGCACATCAGGTCACATGGCACATCAGGTCACATGGCACATCAGGGCATGGGGCACATCAGGTCACATGGCACATAAGGGCACGGGGCACATCAGGTCACATGGCACATCAGGGCACATGGCACATCAGGGCATGGGGCACATCATGCGGAGGAGTGGTAAACACACCGCTCCTTCACCACTCCAAAGAAGCTGCTGGCAGGACTTTTCCATGACATCCTGCCAGCGCACCGCTGCAGTGTGAAAGCCCCGAGGACAATGGTGCAGCTTTTTTTGGGCGGACTGCAGGCACTATTTCTAACGCTATAGTGCCTGCAAAACACCCTGGTGTGAAAGGGGTGTAAGGGTGAGTAGAAGGCCTGATTCACACTTGTGCAGGTTGCACTTTGCTCTTTGCAGGTGCATTTTTTTTAATACACATCTTTAATCTAAGCACAAGAAGTAGAAGCAAACGGGGTCACTTCTCCAGCGCTCAAGATAAAAAAATATATAAAACGAAGCAGCTGCTGTAATCAGATAAAAGAACATGAAGGAGAAAGCAAAAAAAGTTCCAAACAAATCGCTTCTCTCCAGGTTAAGAACCGATTTTTTGAAACTTTTTTACTTTCTCCGTAATGACGCATCTTCAAACGATTGAAGTCTATGGAACCAAAAAACAGAAAATATAAATCCCCGGCCCTTTCCATAAAATGCATAGATATGAACTACATCCATAGGAAACCATGAAACTGTGTTGCATGGACTGTAGTGCGTTTCTGAAAAACGCATAAAAAAAAAAAAAAAATGTATACAGTAGGTGGGAACCCGGCCTTACTGCTTGTTGAGCCATCCAGTTCTGCAAGTAAAATGCAGCTAGAATTATTGAGCCTCTAAACAGGGACATATCAATACTATATAAAAAAAGGTGCTTAAAGCGGGAGTCCGCCGGGACTCCGCGTTTTTTTTTTTTTTTTAAGTCAGCAGCTACAAATACTGCAGCTGCTGACTTTAAAAATAGTGACACTTACCTGTCCAGCGCGCCCGCGATGTCGGCCCCCGAAGCCGATCTCTAGATCGACACTCGAGTGCTGCCGCCGCCATCTTGGGTATGGGAATCAGGAAATGGAGCCTTTCGGCTTAATTTCCCGGTTCCCTACTGCGCATGCGAGAGCCGCGCTGCGCAATGAGGACGGTCCCCGCTGCCTCTGGGATCTGTGTGTTTCCCAGCAGGCAGCGGGGCACTTGCGGAAAGGGGCGTAAGTTACGCCCCTTTCCGCAGAGAGCTAGCCTGGAAGTGGGTGCAGTTACCTGGATTATCCAGGTAAATGCACCCCCCTCCCCCCTGAAAGGTGCCGATTGTGGCGCCGGAGGGGGGGAGGGTTCCGATGAGCGGAAGGTCCACTTTAGGGTGGACCTCCGCATTAAAGTTGTTCTAAAGTCCCTTTCACACTGTTGCGACTTGAAAGTCGCATGATTTTGCCACTATTTCAGAGAAGGCCTGTGTAAATTTGAGGTCTATGGACCTCAACTCGCATCAAAGTCAGACCAAAGTAGTACAGGGACTACTTTCAAGTCGCACAGATAGGAATAGTCATCATTGGGAATCTTTGGGTACGACTTCTGCGACTTTGGACAACAGATTCGCATGACAAGTGTTACCTTAAAGGCTCCATTCACACCTAGGCGTTCCAGAGCTGGGGGCGGAATCACCACAATTCTGCCCGCGGTCCAGAATCACTGCAGGATTCGCTTGCGACCCCCGTTACTTACAATAGCACCCCAATCGTGGCACAAATTTTGCCAGAACGTCTTTTGGGTGACAGGCGTCCCGTGATTCTGTTTGCGTGATTTTGCGGGGGTCGATAATCGTGCTGCGATTGGGGTGCCATTGAAAGCAACGGGGGATCGCACGTCCCGCATTTTGTGGCGATTCGGGGGTCGCAGGCAGAATTGTGGCAATTCCGCCCGCGATCTGCAGTGCCTAGGTGTGAATGGAGCCCCTAATACATTCTCTGCATTAAAGTGGAGTGCCCCTTAAAAAAAAAAAAATAAATTTTAAGTCAGCAGCTACAAATACTGCAGCTGCTGACTTTGAATAAATCGGACACTTACCTGTCCCGGGGTCCAGCGAAGTGGGGGAACGAAGCTGTGATAAGCCGTGCGCCGTGATACGCCGTGCAGTCACCTGGGACCTGTCACGTGTCCCAGATAACGGACTGCGCTGAGGGGAAGTGACGTCAGGTGCCCGGACACTGCAGGAGGCAGACTACGAGGGACCCCCTAGCAACAGGCATTTAGAGGGGAGTTAAAAAAAATTTTTTCCCAATTTTTTTTTGGGAAGACACCACTTTAAGGTAAAAAATCTTCTGTATGAGGATCCCCTTTAATCAGCATTGCATAGCACTGAGATAACTATATCGCGGTAGATCTTGGGTGAGTTTTGTATTGTATTGTATCATTTGGTTTAAGTTTAACCAGTTAAAGACCTTTTTCCTGACACTTAGAGCGAAGTTCCACCCAAAAATGGAACTTCCGCTTTAAAGGGAAGGTGACCCCCTGACATGCCACATTTAGCATGTCATTTGGGGGGGGGCAGGTACCTTCTTTTTGGAGGGGTCCAACTCCCACTTCCTCCTGGCACATCTGAGAGGAGATCACCTCTCCCCCCTCCCTCTCGGCAATCATCTGTGACACGTCACAGGTCCCGAATGATTGCCCGGCCATTCACGGCTCACGCATGCGCAGTGGGTGCCTGGCTGTATAGCCACAGCCGGGCACCCACACGTACAATGCCGGTGTCCTATCATATACAGTCCCCCAGCGGATAGTGTCCGCTGTGTACTGCGCATGCGCAGTACACAGCACACAGAGATTCCAAAAATAGCCGAAGATAAACGGCGCCTGCGCCGTGAGTCCAGGTTCCATCCCCACCATCCAAGTGGACACAGAGTTGAAATATAAAAGAGCCGAGCCTGAAGTGTGGCAAGCGAAGCTCACCCGCGAGGGGCCCTCTAATTTTCCCAGCCCTATGTCCGCTTGGATAGTGGGGCTACCACCTCCACTCACGGCGCAGGCGCCGTTCATCTTTCGGAGATTTTCCGAAGCTTTTTCTGCTCCGTACTGCGCATGCGCAGTATGGGGCGGACACTATATGATGGCCGGACTGAATATGCCAGAACACCGGCACCGCAGAGAGGAGGGAGAGACTTGTTTCATTTGCGCGCATCGCTGGACTCCAGGACAGGTAAGTGTCCGATTATTAAAAGTCAGCAAGCTGCAGTATTTGTAGCTGCCGACTTTTAATTTAATTTTATTTTTTTAAGCAGAACTCCGCTTTAATGCTTACAAACTTAAAATCAGTATTGCTAGAAAATTACTTAGAACCCCCAAATTATATATATATATATATTTTTTTTTTTGCAATATTTAAAAAAATGGCAGTTGTTGCAATATTTTATGTCACACTGTATTTGCGCAGTTGTCTTTCAAATGCAATTTAAAAAAAACAAAATACACTTCAATGGATTAAAAAAAAAAAAAAAAAAAAAAACACAAGAAAAAAAAAAAAAGTTAGCCCATTTTTTTTTTTTGTATAATATGAAAGATGATGTTACAGTGTGAGAATCGTGATCTCTATTCTAAGCAAAAATAATTGTGATTCTCCCTATGCCGCGCACACACACGATCCGGACTTTCCGTCAGAAAAAGTCCAACGGAATCATTTCATCAGATATTCCGATCGGGTGTGGGGCTTCATCTGACTTTTTTTTTTTTCAAAAATTCTGATGGACCTAAAAATAGAATGTTTTAAATCTTTGCGATTGAATCAATTCCTATCGGGAAAACCGTTAGTCTGTGTGCTGTTTAGACGGACCAAAAACGGACACAAGGGCAGCTATTGGCTGTTGAACTTCCTTTTTCTAGTCCCGTCATACGTCACCGCGTTCTAAATGAACGGGACTTTGGTGTGATCGTGTGTAGGCAAGTCAGTTTCATCAGAACTCCGTTGGGAAGACCATCAGAGTTTATTCTAC
>NW_027507686.1:2892326-2943876 GCF_037356315.1 Lithobates pipiens | reverse complement strand
GTTACAGACGGGTCACAATGCTCTTCGGGTCGCCATGCTTCTCGTAATCTTATTGTGTGATTTCCTTCAATCTGGTCTACAGCTATGTAAGAGCAGCGCCTTACCCCATTGGTTTATTTTGGTGGGCGCTAAACCACAGAAAAAAATAAAATAATAATAATAATAAAAATAAATCCTCAAAAAATTAAATAAATAAAAAATGACAGAGGTCTCTGATTGCTGGTAGAGATTAGGATGGTTTCTTATCGGAAGGAGCCCCCTCCTGTCCTCCCAGAGAGGAGAAGTCGCATCGCCCCCCGATATTCACCGACAGATGACCGGACAGTAGATATGGAGGGGGGGTCGGTCTTGGTGTTATGGGGTAGGGCTGAGTGCACCCACAATAAGCACATATCGAGGGCGCAGTAGCAGTCTGACTCACCGGATGATGGTTGGCAGCACCTCGCTGGCATAGAAGACGCTCAGCATCACCACAGCGTGGGCACAGAGGGAGCCCAGGACAGAGATGGCGATAGAGGCTCCGGAGAAGAGATCTACACGGAAGAAACAGAAGAGTTACCGAGCATGAGGTTATGTGAAGACACTATAAACATGCATGTACGTGCAAAAAAAAAAAACGCACAACTCCCCGGAACAAAAGGCTCAAAACTCATCCAAAGTGCGTGCAAATGTGTCAAAAGATACAGAGAAATGAGAAGTGTGACATAATCCTGTACAAGTCCATAATCTAAAAGTCCATATTCCTCCATGAAAGATTGCAGGGTTGGGGTGACTCCCACATATATGTAAAAAAAGCCCTCAAATCTTCCACTCGCATTCCTTTTGTATGGAACTGTACTGCAATTGTGTTGTCCCCCCCTATACATTGTAAAGCGCCGCGTAAACTGTTGGCGCTATATAAATCGTGTATAATAATAATTGTTAAAAAAAAATAAAGTGGAAAATAGGGGCTGGCGAGCATGGCTGCCTGGGAGTGGGCAACGCAGGTGTTCTGGCATATTCAGTCCGGCCATCATATAGAGTCCGCCCCGTACTTCGCATGCGCAGCGCTTGCGCAGTACGGAGCAGAAGAAGCTTCGGAAAATCTCCGAAGATGTACGGCGCCTGCGCCGTAAGTGGAGGCGGTAGCCCCCACCATCCAAGCGGACATAGGGCTGGGAAAATTAGAGGGCCCCTCGCGGGCTCGCTTTGCTCGGCGCGCTTCGCGCTCGGCTCTTTTATATTCCCACTCTATGTCCACTTGGATGGTGGGGCTAGAACCTGGACTCACGGCACAGGCGCCGTTCACCCTTGGCTATTTTCAGAATCTGTGTGTGCTGTGCACTTCGCATGCGCAGTACACAGCAGACACTATTCTGATGGGGGACTGTATATGATAGGACACCGGTCCAATAATGGGTGACGTGTTCTGTCTGTCATATGCGTCGGGTCAGGAGGCGGGGCTGGGATGTAATGGCGAGCAGAGGCAATTTAACGCAAGCTGTTACAGCGGGCTATACAGCCGGCAATCCTCTTCCTCCGCACTCTCTTCCCCTGAGATGATCCGGCCACTCACTCTCTTCCTCTGCACAGGTGAGGCTGCACTGGGGGGGGGGCGCTGGCGAGGCTGCACTGGGGGGCGCTGGCAAGGCTGCACTGGGGGCGGGGGGGGGCGCTGGCGAGGCTGCACTGGGGGCGGGGGGGGCGCTGGCAAGGCTGCACTGGGGGCGGGGCGCTGGCGAGGCTGCACTGGGGGCGGGGGGGGGGGGCGCTGGCGAGGCTGCACTGGGGGCGGGGGGGCGCTGGCGAGGCTGCACTGGGGCGGGGGGCGCTGGCGAGGCTGCACTGGGGGCGGGGGGGGGCGCTGGCGAGGCTGCACTGGGGGGCGCTGGCGAGGCTGCACTGGGGGCGGGGGGGGCGCTGGCGAGGCTGCACTGGGGGCGGGGGCGCGCTGGCGAGGCTGCACTGGGGGCGGGGGCGCTGGCGAGGCTGCACTGGGGGCGGGGGCGCTGGCGAGGCTGCACTGGGGCGGGGGGGGGCGCTGGCGAGGCTGCACTGGGGGCGGGGGGGGGGGGGGGGCTGGCGAGGCTGCACCGGGGGGGGGGGGCGTTGGCGAGGCTGCAACCGGGGGGGGGGGGCGTTGGCGAGGCTGCACGGGGGGGGGGGGGGGGGCGCTGGCGAGGCTGCAATGGGGCCACTGACGAGGCTGACAAGGCTGCACTGATGGGCACAGGTGAGGCTGCACTGATAAAGTTATATAAATATTTATTTTTGTAACTTAATTCTGCATAAAACATTTACGTGTCATTTCATGAGAACTAATGAGGGTGTGTTTAGGGGCGGTGCAGGGTAGAGATGGTGGTGAGTAACCTGGGTAGGCATGGCTAGTAGCTCAGCTTTCAATTTTGAGCCCTGATGTAAAAGACAAAAAGGAAGGGGAAACAGCACCACCGACTAGTGTAATATAGTTTATTGGCTCTCATAAAAACTAAGATAATATGAACTCAGTGTGTGTGATCCAAAAAGCTGCAGGTTAGTGATGGCCGAACGGTTCGCCCGGCGGTCGTTTCGCGGCGAATTTCCGACTTTCGCCGTCCGCGGGTTCGAACGCCTTTTTCCGTCGTTCGCCCCGGCGGACTTACGTGTTTAATGTATACAAGAACTTTAACCTTTCGTGACACGTTTATCATGTGTTACAGGACAACCAATTGAGACATGACAGCTCATGGACACTTGACATTCCCCCTAACCTATAAATACACCCGATCCGGTGGCCATTTTACATTCTTTCTTCTGTCACTGTAGGGAAAGGATCCTGTGTGGAGTAGGGACAGAGAAAACGCTAGCTATTTGGTACACAAAAGTTCTTTTCAGGACTGGTATAGGTGTTAGGTCAGCAGCCTGAGTTTCTTTTGTCAGTTTAGATAAAGGACAGAGCGCTGTATGCTGCTATTTTAGGGACAGCTCAGCCAGATTAGTCTTTCTTCATCATCATCATCATCATCATCATTAGCTGTTACTATCAGGTCCACAAAAGAGCTGTTCCAGCTAATCGTTCCAGCCTACTCTTTTTTGCCAATTTGTATAGGGACAGGCAGGAAGCAGTGTGTCAAGGCAGTGAGGATAATTTTAAAGACTTGCTGTTACTATTAGTTCCACAAAGGTTCTTTTTCAGGACTGGTATCAGTGGTACGGTAATAGGCTTGTACACGTATAATATTCTTTCTTCCAAATATAGAAAGAATATTATACTTGACTGCTGCCCTTCTGCTGCAGTCTGCTAATCATTCACAACTCACTTGTTCCACAAAGCTCTTTATCAGGACTGGTAACTTGGTCTGTCTAGGGTGCTACGGTACATAGGCTTGGGTGCGGTACAGTCTGCTGTTCTGTAAAGGACCGCTATCGGTCCACAATACATAGGGTTGCCGTGCACTACTGCTGACCGCTGCCCTATACTGCAGCAGTCCTTCAGCGGTATAGGGACTGACGCACAGTCTGCTAAACACTAATACACAACCTGCTTGGTCCACAAAAGTTCTTATAAGGACTGGTAACTTGGTATAGGGTGCTACGGTACATAGGCCTGAGTGCAGTACAGTCTGCTGTTCTGTAAGGACCGCTATCGGTCCACAATACATAGGGTTGCCGTGCACTACTGCTGACCGCTGCCCTATATGCAGCAGTCCTTCATTGGTATAGGGACTGACGTACAGTCTGCTAATCACTAACACACAACCTGCTTGGTCCACAAAAGTTCTTATAAGGACTGGTAACTTGGTATAGGGTGCTACGGTACATAGGCCTGAGTGCAGTACAGTCTGCTGTTCTGTAAGGACCGCTATCGGTCCACAATACATAGGGTTGCCGTGCACTACTGCTGACCGCTGCCCTATACTGCAGCAGTCCTTCATTGGTATAGGGACTGACGTACAGTCTGCTAATCACTAACACACAACCTGCTTGGTCCACAAAAGTTCTTATAAGGACTGGTAACTTGGTATAGGGTGCTACGGTACATAGGCCTGAGTGCGTTACAGTCTGCTGTTCTGTAAGGACCGCTATCGGTCCACAATACATAGGGTTGCCGTGCACTACTGCTGACCGCTGCCCTATACTGCAGCAGTCCTTCAGCGGTATAGGGACTGACGCACAGTCTGCTAAACACTAACACACAACCTGCTTGGTCCACAAAAGTTTTTATAAGGACTGGTAACTTGGTATAGGGTGCTACGGTACATAGGCCTGAGTGCAGTACAGTCTGCTGTCTGTAAGGACCGCTATCGGTCCACAATACATAGGGTTGCCGTGCACTACTGCTGACCGCTGCCCTATACTGCAGCAGTCCTTCATTGGTATAGGGACTGACGTACAGTCTGCTAATCACTAACACACAACCTGCTTGGTCCACAAAAGTTCTTATAAGGACTGGTAACTTGGTATAGGGTGCTACGGTACATAGGCCTGAGTGCGTTACAGTCTGCTGTTCTGTAAGGACCGCTATCGGTCCACAATACATAGGGTTGCCGTGCACTACTGCTGACCGCTGCCCTATACTGCAGCAGTCCTTCATTGGTATAGGGACTGACGTACAGTCTGCTAATCACTAACACACAACCTGCTTGTTCCACAAAAGTTCTTATAAGGACTGGTAACTTGGTATAGGGTGCTACGGTACATAGGCTTGAGTGCGGTACAGTCTGCTGTTCTGTAAGGACCGCTATCGGTCCACAATAGATAGGGTTGACGTGCACCACTGCTGACCGCTGCCCTATACTGCAGCAGTCCTTCAGCGGTATAGGGACTGACGTACAGTCTGCTAAACACTAATACACAACCTGCTTGGTCCACAAAAGTTCTTATAAGGACTGGTAACTTGGTATAGGGTGCTACGGTACATAGGCTTGAGTGCGGTACAGTCTGCTGTTCTGTAAGGACCGCTATCGGTCCACAATAGATAGGGTTGACGTGCACCACTGCTGACCGCTGCCCTATACTGCAGCAGTCCTTCAGCGGTATAGGGACTGACGTACAGTCTGCTAAACACTAATACACAACCTGCTTGTCCACAAAAGTTCTTATAAGGACTGGTAACTTGGTATAGGGTGCTACGGTACATAGCTTGAGTGCGGTACAGTCTGCTGTTCTGTAAGGACCGCTATCGGTCCACAATAGATAGGGTTGACGTGCACCACTGCTGACCGCTGCCCTATACTGCAGCAGTCCTTCAGCGGTATAGGGACTGACGTACAGTCTGCTAAACACTAATACACAACCTGCTTGGTCCACAAAAGTTCTTATAAGGACTGGTAACTTGGTATAGGGTGCTACGGTACATAGGCTTGAGTGCGGTACAGTCTGCTGTTCTGTAAGGACCGCTATCGGTCCACAATAGATAGGGTTGACGTGCACCACTGCTGACCGCTCACCTATACTGCAGCAGTCCTTCAGCGGTATAGGGACTGACGTACAGTCTGCTAATCACTAACACACAACCTGCTTGTTCCACAAAAGTTCTTATAAGGACTGGTAACTTGGTATAGGGTGCTACGGTACATAGGCTTGAGTGCGGTACAGTCTGCTGTTCTGTAAGGACCGCTATCGGTCCACAATAGATAGGGTTGACGTGCACCACTGCTGACCGCTGCCCTATACTGCAGCAGTCCTTCAGCGGTATAGGGACTGACGTACAGTCTGCTAAACACTAATACACAACCTGCTTGGTCCACAAAAGTTCTTATAAGGACTGGTAACTTGGTATAGGGTGCTACGGTACATAGGCTTGAGTGCGGTACAGTCTGCTGTTCTGTAAGGACCGCTATCGGTCCACAATAGATAGGGTTGACGTGCACCACTGCTGACCGCTGCCCTATACTGCAGCAGTCCTTCAGCGGTATAGGGACTGACGTACAGTCTGCTAAACACTAATACACAACCTGCTTGGTCCACAAAAGTTCTTATAAGGACTGGTAACTTGGTATAGGGTGCTACGGTACATAGGCTTGAGTGCGGTACAGTCTGCTGTTCTGTAAGGACCGCTATCGGTCCACAATAGATAGGGTTGACGTGCACCACTGCTGACCGCTCACCTATACTGCAGCAGTCCTTCAGCGGTATAGGGACTAAGAGTTTTGTCACAGGGTCATTTAAAAAATGACATGCAGAGGAAGAGGCAGGCCCTTCCGCAGGGGTGGTAGGGGTAGGGCAGGAGCAACAGGCTTGAGCCAAAGTGGGAAGTTGCAGAAGGTGCGTTCAATTACTTTAAAGGATGCACCAGACTTGGTTGAGTGGCTCGCTCAGCCTTACTCTTCTGCACCCTCCTCATCCTCTCGATCTGCACCCTCTTCTTCACTCTCTGCTATGTGCACCCCCAAAGACACTACCACCAACAACACGACACCACCACCACCACACACCATACCTTCCGCTTGAGTCACTGGAATTATTTTCCGATCCATATCAAGAGGACATTTCTGATGCGCAGCCACTCTTGGTATTGGATCAGGAAGAGGAGGTAGCAACAAGCGCTACTCAGCAGTCTGACGCCAGTACCCAGATCAGCCCAAGGAGGAGGTTGGTCCCCGGTGTTGCTGCCTACTCTACTTATAGCGGTGGGAAGGTGACGTTGATGATGACGTGTCTAGTGATGTCACGTGGGTGCCCACAAGAGAGGAAGGAGGAGGGGAGTTCAGAGGGAGATATGGACCAGCAGATAGGGAGGAGAAGCAGCAATGACTTACATTGCACAGCAGGGACAAAGCAGACTGCAAATGTATCAGGAGCGAGTCATCGACCATGTACGGTCACATCTGGCGCTCCCAGGACACCGGCACATGGCTCCGCAGTGTGGGCTTTTTTTAACGTGTCCGCTGCTGACAATAGCGTTGCCATCTGCAATCTTTGCAGTCAACGCGTTAGTCGCGGTAAGCCAATACTCACCTAGGGACGACCGCCTTAAGAAGGCACATGAGCAGCCATCACCGAGCCCAGTGGGAGCAACGGAACACACAAAGCCACACTGCAGGCTCTCACCGTCCAGCCTCGTCTTCTACTTCTCCTTCTCCTCTCTCCTCACAATTGTCCTCCACTCCACCTTCCATCACGCCAAGCTCACATTTTTCTGCAAAAAGGCAGGCTTCCGTGGGCCTAATGTTTGAGCGTAAAAAAATGATGACGCCGGATAACCCTCTTGCCCAACGGTTGGCGGCTGGCTTGTCAGAACTCATAGCCCGCCAACTACTGCCATATAAACTGGTGGACTCGGAGGCCTTTCGCAAATTTGTGGCCATTGGAACACCACAATGGAAGGTCCCAGGAAGGAAGTATTTCTCAGAGAAGGGCATCCCAGAGCTATATGGCCATGTTCAGCGGCAAGTGAATGTATCTCTGGCACACAGTGTCGGTGCCAAGATACATCTGACCACAGACACGTGGTCTAGCAAACACGGGCAGGGAAGGTATATCAGTTTTACTGCCCACTGGGTGAACCTTCTGACGGCCGTCAAGCATGTAACCCGTGGCACCCGTGTAGATTTGGTTTTACCGCCACGGATTGCATGCAGGCCTGACTCTTCTTCTCTCTCCTCCTCTACTCCATCCTCCTCCCTCTCCTCCTCAGCTGCCTCCTCCTTTTCCGCTGCTAGCGTCTCTTCCACTGCACCGCCCAAGCTCCCCAGAACCTATTCCACATGCCAGGTGAGACGTTGCCATGCCGTGCTGCGTCTGTTGTGCCTGGAAGCAAAGAGCCACACTGGCCCGGCACTCCTTTCAGCTTTGCGTTCACAGGCAGATGAGTGGCTAACACCGCTCAATTTGACAGTTGGTAAAGTGGTGTGTGACAACGGTGCCAATCTGCCTTAGCGCATTGAAACAGGGCAAAATCACGCACGTGCCGTGCATGGCACACGTCTTAAACTTGGTCGTGCAGCGATTCCTTGTCAAATACCCTGGGGTCCAGGACATCTTGCGGCAGGCAAGGAAAATCTCGGCCCATTTCAGAAGATCTTACACGGCCATGGCTCGCCTTGCTGACATTCAGCGGCGACACCATCTGCCGGTCAGACGTCTTATTTGCGATTGCCCGACGCGATGGAACTCAACCTTCTATATGCTTGATAGGCTGCTCCAGCAGAAACGTGCAGTTAACGTCTACCTGTATGAACTCTGCGAAAGAAACGGTTCTGGGGAGCTGGGTTTTTTTTCACCGCGCCAGTGGCTGCTCATGCGCGACACATGCAGACTTCTGCGGCCATTTGAGGAGATCACCAAACTGGTCAGTCGCAGCCATGGCGCCATCAGTGACATGGTACCTTATGCCTTCTTTCTGGAGCGTGCATTGCGTCGTGTCATTGATCAGGCTGTGGAGGAGCAGGAGCGGGAAGATGAGGAAGTCGCAATGCTGGATGAATTCCCAGGGGGGGCTACTCTATCTGAGACAAGTCAACAACAGGAGTCTGATGAGGAGTCAGAGGAGGATGGTGCCGGGGCGGATGAGCAGGAGCAAGAAGAGCATGCTTTAAACCTTTCTGGGATCCCTGTTGTGCGAGGATGGGGAGAGGAGAATGAAGAGGACGACATTATCCTGGATGATGAGCAGGAGCCAGGCCACCACACCGCTTCCACTTTAGTGCAAATGGGGGCCTTCATGCTCCAGTGTTTTAATAGGGACCCCCGTATAAAAAGCATGAGGGTCAAGGACCAGTACTGGGTGGCAACGTACTTAGACCCCCGGTACAAACACAAAATGGCGGAAATGTTACCGCCGTCGCAGAGGGCTGTCAGAATGCAGCACTTCCAGGCCTTGCTTCGAGAAATGCTGCATTCTGCTTTTGCGTGCGCTGGCAGAGGAGCAATTCCCACTCCCAGAGAAGGATTTGCGGGTACCAATCCAACAGCGCCTGCAAGAAGAGGCCGGTTTGAAGATGTGTTGGTGACTTCGGATATGAGGTCATTCTTTCAGCCGACCCATCGACAGGTGTCATCCGGATCCAGCATCAGGGAACGCCTAGACCGTCAGGTGTCCGACTACATTGGGTTAACGGCCGATGTGGACGCTCTGAGGAGTGATGAACCCCTAGACTACTGGGTGGGCAGGCTTGACCTCTGGCCAGAGCTTGCCCAATTTGCAATCGAACTGTTGGCTTGCCCCTCATCCAGTGTCCTGTCCGAAAGGACGTTCAGCGCAGCAGGGGGGATTGTGACCGATAAGCGTACTCGCCTAGCTCACCACAGTGTTAACTACCTCACATTTCTAAAAATGAATGAGGCATGGATCTCGGAGGAATTCAACACATGTGATCAGTAGACCATGTATATGTCTATAAAACAATTTTTGGAATCAAGCACACAGACCTTCTTAATTCATTTGGCTCACTTCCCTGACCCAAAAAAGCACACCGTACTATATGCCCCTACCCTCCTCTTTGAAGAGGTTGAGCGGTGTCATATTTCTACTGGGGCTGCTTATTATGAGGGGTTCCCACCATCCCTGTGCTGTGCTGACTTCCTCCTGGGTGTTCTTATTATGAGGGGCTCCCACCATCCCTGTGCTGTGCTGACTTCCTCCTGGGGGTTCTTATTATGAGGGGATCACACCATCCCTGTGCTGTGCTGACTTCCTCCTGGGGCTGCTTACGGTGCTGCTGTCAGCGCTGTATGTCACGGAGCTGCTGTCAGCGCTGTATGTCACGGAGCTGCTGTCAGCGCTGTATGTCACGGAGCTGCTGTCAGCGCTGTATGTCACGGAGCTGCTGTCAGCGCTGTATGTCACGGAGCTGCTGTCAGCGCTGTATGTCACGGAGCTGCTGTCAGCGCTGTATGTCACGGAGCTGCTGTCAGCGCTGTATGTCACGGAGCTGCTGTCAGCGCTGTATGTCACGGAGCTGCTGTCAGCGCTGTATGTCACGGAGCTGCTGTCAGCGCTGTATGTCACGGTGCTGCTGTCAGCGCTGTATGTCACGGAGCTGCTGTCAGCGCTGTATGTCACGGAGCTGCTGTCAGTGCTGTATGTCACGGAGCTGCTGTCAGCGCTGTATGTCACGGAGCTGCTGTCAGCGCTGTATGTCACGGAGCTGCTGTCAGCGCTGTATGTCACGGTGCTGCTGTCAGCGCTGTATGTCACGGAGCTGCTGTCAGCGCTGTATGTCACGGAGCTGCTGTCAGCGCTGTATGTCACGGAGCTGCTGTCAGCGCTGTATGTCACGGAGCTGCTGTCAGCGCTGTATGTCACGGAGCTGCTGTCAGCGCTGTATGTCACGGTGCTGATGTCAGTGCTCTGTATTACGGTGCTGCTGTCAGTGCTCTGTATCTCCTGCACCCTCTTGTTTGCCTACCCTGGTCCCTGACCTTCCCTCTCCTCCATTGCCTTCATTAGCTCCATAGTCCTGAATTGTCAGAACAATTTCCCAAATAAAAAAAAAATGCTTGTAGTTATCGATCCCAAATTCACCTCATACATGTATTATGCTATTGTCCAGGTGGTGGGACTACGTGCTACCCCTAATAATTACCCCGTGGCCGCAAATTCGACCTAAAGGTTTGCGAAATTCGCCTCCCATTGAAGTCAATGGAGCCCGCGGCGAACGGTCGTTTTCGCGAACGTTTGTGTCCGTTCGCGTTTCGCGTTCGCGAAACGTCCCGTCGGAAGTTCGTCCATCACTACTGCAGGTAATGCAGTTCCACCTGATGGCAGCCTTTCACCAGGCTAGGCACTTTTTATGCAGCTTCTTGCCAGGAACCAGAATGGTCAGTGTGGACCACATGGAGATCATCCTGGCGGAAGCAGGGCACAAAAATGTCTTCCGAGATGATGTGGCAACATGTTTCGGGGGGGGGGGGGCATTCCTGCCCCTTTCTTCAGCTCCTTGAGGCTTGAGAAAGGACAGGATCGCCTGAAACATGTCGCCATGCCATCTCTGACGTCATCACACTATCCTGGTGCCCTGCTTCCGCCAGCCCTAATGATCTCCATGCGGTCCACAACGGCCATTCTGGTTCCTGGCTGCATACATCACATTATCTTTTTTTACGAGAGCCAAAAAGCGACTACACTTTGTCAGTGGTGCCGTTTCTCTTTCCTTTGTCTTTTACGTTTATGTGAAGACATACAAACAGCCATTCAGGACAGGAGAGGGATACTTACATTGTGTGAGTGCCAGGAGCAGCAGAGAGCAGAGCCCAGTCAGTATGGTGCAGAGCAGAAGAACCGCACGGCGCCCCCAGTGGTTTACAGTGATACAGAGGAATATACAGGCCAGAGCCGCACTGCCAACCTGCAGGAAATACGACACGGAGCCCCCCAGAACCATGAGGTTCTCAGCAAGCACGGCCTGATACCACAGCCAATGAACCTGCAAACACAGTAAGATTAGGGGGGTTAATAGGTAATATTTCAGCCTCAAGCAATTCTGCAGCAGTGTTTAAGTCTCCGCCCCCCCGAGTCTCAAGCAATCTGGACCCCGTGCCGATTGGTTCCAGATCATATGGTTAGTATGATGGCCAATCATAACGATCATATGGGTTTGTACACCAGATAAACGGGCTGGCTGAGCGGTCACTGTGCCCCACCAGCTATTCTTGTACTCTGACTGTAAATGACCTAAAGCTGAATTATTCAGTGGATTTGCAAGTTAAACGTTTTATTCAGTCTTTCAGCTCTTTTCCAATAGAAAAAGACACCCAGGACCCCCCTTCGAAAGGCATTTCCAGGATGACCCCCACTGAGCAGGCCTGAACTCCTTGCTATTCTTCCCAGCAGGTTCCCTCGCCCCTCACCATTCCTACATGTGAAATGAGAATTCCATCTTGGCATCTTCCTACAGCCACACAATGGCAGCAAATATGGGAAATGACCAAATCCTGTTCCCAGAATGCACTCGCGCTTGAAGGCGAATTATAAAATTGCTGTACCGTTGGTACTTAGTCCTGACTCGAGTGGGGGGGGGGGGGGGGTTGCATTGAACCAGGCACCAGGGCCATCTTAATAACATGATGGGCCCGTGGGCAAAGTAATGCTATGGGGCCCCTACAAGCCTGCCCAATTTATGCACCTCACAACCTGTACGCTCGCAGCCCCCCTCATGTGTATATATGACACGCACACAGACACACACACACACACACACGTACACAGGCTTAACATGTACTAGGGTTACCACCTGTCCAGGATTCACCCGGACAGTTCGGGTTTTGAATCATCTGTCCGGGTTTCAGTCCATCTGAAACCCGGACACATTATTCAGAACCAGGCTGTGGCTCCCCAAGTAACCCAGATAGTCACACACAAATCTGTTGCCGCTGCGGGCAGCTGTTTGAGATCAAGTTCGGCATCACTGAAGGGTGGGTTGATGATGTCAGCAAGAGCAATTTGGCCGCACCCACTGGTGCGCTCTGTGCGCTACATTTCTACGCTCCTCGGGGCACCCAAATATATCCCAGGCCTTTTGTAATCCTATAGTGTTTACTGAAAAAAGAAAAAAAATATTGCACTGTGCCGCAAAAGTGTTCGGGTTTGGCTTGAAGAAAAGGGGGCAACCCCTAACATGTACACACAGACAGACACACACACACACACACACGTGTAGTGATATAATATTGTGTGTTGGGTAGATAATTAATTTGTAGTTATTATAATCTTCCGCAGCAACCCTGGTTCGAATCCGGGTCACGGCACCAACGTTGTGATATAGTATATATAGCATGTATTGGGTTATAGAATGGTGATGTATGTACTCTTCCGCAGTAGCCCAATTCTACCAGAGAGATGCCCTTTATTGACTTCCAACACAGAACAAAAAAGTCTGCATCAGATGACAAAATCCAACAGAATACAAAGGACAAGGAATACCAGCCTTCAGAGTCCCATGTCTCCTAGACCTGTGCCTCCATAATTACACACCGAGACAAGACTGAATGTACACATACAGTACAAGATTGACCAGGCCAGATTTCAGTTAAGGTGGTATCTGTTAATCTAATTGCGTATATTAAAAAGGAAACTTGTTGATGTTAATATGCAAGAATATAAATTAGGGCAGTTCATGACTAGAGCTGTTAAACGGCCAATCAAATTGCCCAGCCATTCAGTGTGTTGGGGATATAACATGGCGTTCAGTCTTGTCTCGGTGTGTAATTATGGAGGCACAGGTCTAGGCAGGGCCGCTGATAAGCCAGTACAGCCAGCCCTGTTGTACCAGGCCCGGCCAGCAGGGGGGGGGTCTGTGCAGCTTCAAAGACAGTTCAGTGGAGAAAACACAAAAAACGCTTTCTAATTTACAAGTGGCTCCCTGCGCTCATTGTCCCACTACACACTGGATCTTTCCATTACAAAATCCTGGACACAGAATCCAGGATCTGTGTCTCCCAGGACCTCAGCTGAGCTCTGTAATCCAGTCCAGAGCTTCTAGATTGCTCTTCTCCACAGACCCAAGACCACACCCCTCCGCTGCTCTCATTGGTTGGAGGAGAGAAGTCGAAGGATTAGCAGCCCGGGACAGGAGCTTCTTAGGTAAGAGACACGCTGCTATGCAGGAGAGTTCTCTCATGTGGGCACAGATTAAAACAGGCCCACTGACACTGCATCTGGCCTGCCAGCACAGACAGAACACGAACAGTCAGAAATGTTTTGTAATGTAAACAATCCTAACACCTCCTGAGAGGCCCCCTCCCCCACCAACCTGAAATGGGGACTGATGGTGAGAGGTGCTCTGCTGTGATGGAGGGGGCTCTGCTGTGATGGAGGGGGCTCTGCTGTGATGGAGGGGGCTCTGTCCGTTGTTCTACTGACCTACCCACCGCATCTTCTGCCAGTTATACTGACTTTGCTGCATATTTTAAATATAATGCACATAAATAAAAAAAGATTGTAAGTTTTACAAAGTAAGACATGAGCACCTCTTGGCATCATTAACCCCTTCCACCTATATTAGCCCTTTTGCTGGATGGATAGGTGGGGTTGAGGGTTGGGGCAGAGGGGGGCCCCATCAGGTAGGCTGTACGGGGCCCCATGGTTTCTATCAGCAGCCCTGGTCTAGGAGACATGGGGCTCTGAAGGCTGGTATTCGTTATCATATATACTCTGTTAGATTTTGTCATCTGTTGCAAGACTTTGTTCTGTGCTGGAAGTCAACAAAGTGCATCTCTCTGGAAGAATTGGGTTGCTGCAGAAGAGTACTTACATGACCATTCTAATAACCCAATACACACTATATCACTACAACATGTGCACAGACACACACACACACACACACACACACACACACACACACACACACACACACACCCACACACACCCCCCTTACTTGTAGAACAGCCTTTACTTGTTAGGTGGTGTTCCTTGTCCCAGCTCTTGTGCAGGACACACGAGGGGTGCACATTCCGGAATATACCAGAGGAGGCAGCAAAGAGCCCGATGTCAGCTCAATGACTCTCACACACATTCCAAATTCCAGAGCAGCCACAAAGCTCTCCCTGCACCCGCCCCTGCCTTCTCCCACCCCCCCCCCCCCCCCCAGACAGCCGGGGCTTCTAGACGCTCAGGCCCCTAGTGTATGGGCTGTGCCCCCTGATGGCGGCCCTGCCCGCAGGACTTCCTGTGCCCGGCTAAGCCTGACTCACTTGCACCACTGCTTCTTCTATTCGTCTGCCTCTGGGCCCCCTGGGCAGTGCCCGCTCAGTAAGACGGCCCTGCCAGGCACTTACCTTCATCTAGGGTGGATCTGCCCAATTGTGCCCGCTCTATGCACCCGGGTCTATCTGCTGCATAGAAGACTTTGAAGTTGATATGACGGCGTTATCTGGTGTGACGCTGCACAATTTGAAACCTGACGGACTTGCCCCTCTAAATATAGAATTCTGACCCCGTATACCTCACAGCTACCAAACAATTTATAGATAAAGCCTGGCGGACGAATCCCCTCTCCTCCAAGCTGTAAAATCAAAGGCACGCTGGTTTGCTCATGAAAAATAAATTACATTTGTTTTTTTTTTGGCCTATTTATACTTACCTAGGTGGATGCTGCACCTGTCCCCCGCCACCTCTACACTGAGAGCCGAGCGATCGAACATCGCCGATGGCTCAGTTCTCACAGATCCCCGAGTGGAGAGCTGCTGACTGCCAATCGTCAGCTCTCCTGTCTGCTCCTCCACGCTCATTGGAGCACTGAGCTGTGGAGGGGGTGGGGAGCGGTTCGCTGAGACAGGCATCCGTCCAGGCACCTGACGGATCCAGACATTACTGTCGGGATGACGCGGTCCCTGGCCTGATTTCTGTGACGTCAGCAGAGAGCGCACTTCAGACCGCTCTCCACTGAAAAACGGGTCACAAAACGAATTGCATTCCTGTGACCCAGAGCCAAACAAGCTCAGGCTGGACTTCTCCTTTAACTGCCAAGCCTACCGACACTGTGCACACCTTTCCTAAAACCCGGGACGCGGATCTCCAAATGTATGCCCTCGGATTTTGAGCGCCATCTATTGGACCCACAAGCGACCATTATTACATTCACCTGTAGTTGAAGAAATACACTTGAGCCTCGGTTCACACTAGATGTGGTGAAAATTCGCCGCAGATAGCGCACCGCATCAAAAATCGCAACCCGTTCATGCAAACTGATCGCAGAGTGTATTGTTAACAACACCCCAAAAATTGGTTTGCAAAAGGTGCAGTGTGATTTGTACAATCGGATCACATGGGTGTGAACGTCATGTGATCCAATTCCAGTGCAGACAAAATTGTAAAAAAATAATAATAATTTGCACGAATTTGGTGGGATTTGAGCCAAACAAATCCCAGAGACACCGCATGCATTTCGCAACAGGAATTTTCTGCGATTCCTCTGCGAATTACATGCGGAGTTCCCAGTGTGAGACCACTGATGAAAGTCTTACACGAGGCTCCCCCCCCCTCCCCCACTTCTGTCCTTTGCCTAACGCGTTTTTCTTTTCTTGTTTGTTAACTGCACGGCTGTTGACCTTCTGATAGAGCCCCGAGGTCACAGATTAGCCACACCTGCCTGTATTGTGCTATCTACACTTGTTGATGGTTGACTACTAAGTACATCACGGGCCTGTGTGCCTTGTGTCAGTCTCATATAGTTTGCACTGGCTCTTTATCTGCGGCCTTACAAAAACAATAAAATCTATTAAAACACACAAATATAAAAAAAAAAAAAAAAAAAAAAAATATATATATAATAATAATAATAATAATAATAATATACAAGCTTTCAAGGATGAAATAAAAAAATTATAATAATAAAAAAAAAAATATTTTTTTATATTTTTTTTTAGACTTTTTGTCTGTTTTACAGCTTATAATAAAAAATAAAATAAAAAATTATGAGCCCTGGCTATATAAGAAGTGTAACTAAACAGAGCGCTGTGGTCGTCGCACGCACTGATCACCACTGATACAGAAATAAAAGGCGAATGTCTCCAATTCTTTGCCTTTTCCAAAAACAAAAAATTAAAATATAAAATGACAGATTGTATTCCATCCTATAACAATAATAATAATAATATTATCTTATGGTTTTTTTTGCAACTAATCAGATTTTTTTGTTCAGAACTTGGCGCATGTATGGCCGGCATGATAAATGGTTGTCTGCACATAAGGGAAGATACCATGAAGAAGGATGGGGGGGGGGGAGGGACTTACGTAGCGAATCCCAGAATCAGCGCATTCTTCCAAATAAGACGGGTCTTAAAGATGCTGCATAAGCTGTAATACCGCGGCCGGGGAAACCCCTCCCACAGCGAGTCTATTTCTGTAAAAAGACAAAATGAAAGTCTCAAGACACAAAACTGTAATGTAACTGTGATAAATATATTCAGGTGGCAGCCCCCCCCCACCCCCTTCTTGGTACTCCCACCATACTGAGGGGGGGGGGGGGGGTTTACTAAATCTGGAGCACACAGAATCTGGTGCAGCTGTGCTTATGAACCAATCAGCTTCCAGGTTTTATTGTCAAAGCGGAGTTCCACCCAGAAATTAAACTTCCACGGATCAGATCACACTCGCCCCCCACCCCCTGTTCCACCTTTCGGGGGGGGGGGGGGGAGCGTATACCTGTCAAATCCAGTTATCTGCTCCCACTTCCGGGGAAAGATCACTGCAATATTGAATATTGTGCGGCAAACTAGCAATGTCTGCGCGACCCCCCCCCCCCCCCCCGCTGCCTTCTGGGAGACAGATGGGTCCCCGAAGACAGCAGGGATCAATCAGGACGCGCAGCACGACTCGCGCATGCGCAGTAGGAAACGGGCTGTGAACCTGTAAAGCCGTCACTTCTTGTTTCCCTTAGTAATGATGCCGGCGCCTCCCCCCCCCGGAGCCGAGGGACAGGTCGGTTTCGGGTGCCGCCGCCATCGCGGGCTCCCAGGACAGGTAAGTGTCCTTATATTAAAGCTGCAGTATTAGTAGCTGCTGACTTTTAATTATTTAATGTTAATTGAACAAGCTGAAGTCAGAAGCCGATTATTGGTTACTATGTAGAGCCGCACCAGATTTTGCACTCTCCAGTTTTAGTAAATCTCACCCTCGCTGCGTCTTCTAGATGACGCCTTTTCAAATGTCGGCTGAGATTCCTGCAGTGCTGCAAATTATCACCCCCCCCCCCAGTGTTCCTATAACACAAAATGGACTACACCACCCGTTCTACATCATAGGGGCCCAATCTCACTACAAGGCAGTGCAGGTGAGGTCCAAAATTAATGGGCTATCAATGCACCCCAGCCCAAAAAAATATAAAATAATGAATGGGCTGTCAGTGCACCGCAGACCAAAAAAATAAATAAAAAAAATAAATAATGAATGGGCTGTCAGTGCACCCCAGCCTGTAAAATAAATAAAAAAAACAAAAAAAAACAAAACACACACCACAGCTGTATCCTGTAAACATATCGGGGGCATCGTTGAAAGTGACTAGAACTGCAAGACAACGCACTCTGCATTGTGCTGTACCACGTTTTGCAGCAACATCCACACTTCTACCACAACACCATAACAAACCCCCTTACACCAATCTGTCCGCTTCTGTAACACTTCTGAAGTTAAAAACTCATGGAGGAGTTTACGGCCCTTAAAATTGAAAATCCCCCCCCCCCCCCCTGAAATTTGCAAGCCTGAGACGTGTACCGATTGGTTGATATGCTTTTGGTTTAAATAATATGCCCAGTCACACCCTACACACCCTACACAGCCCAATGCACACGGTGTAACCAGGCCCTAAGATTAGCCCAAAGCAGCCCCAAATGCACAAACAAGGCGACATGCATTATATCCTAAGGCTCCATTCACATCTGTGCATGTTGCCTTTGCGTGTTTCTGCAGTTATTTTTGCCGTTCCTTTTGTTTTTTGTTGTTTTTTGGGGGTTTTTTAACTGCGATTTGTGTTTAAGCTTTTTTTCCTTTTATTTTATTTTTTTGAGACTGGACACTCAAGTATATACAATTGCAAATGTAAGCTTCTCATGTATCTGTGCACCAAACCTCATGACTCTTTCCGCTCACGTGGAGCTTGTTGGTTAGTATTAGGGGCGGACCGTCATTACCTGAAAACAGACTCTCCCGACCAGACATGTCCTCCCGCGTGTCCACTCCATTCCCTCTGGCGAACCGATACAGCTCCGCTTTCAGCTGACTGACCTGCTGTGTGGCCAGGAGCCAGCGGGGGGATTCTGGGAAGAGCAACCTGAAGCTGTGCGCAAAGAGAGAAGGCGTTACAGACAACTCCGTCTCCACATTAACAACAACACTCAATAAACTGAGCAGACCGCCGATTTTACTTGTTACCTTTTTAAATCAGTTAATTAATTTAGAAGCTTCAGTGAAAGTCAGCTTCAGGAGGATTTTCACTTCAGCTCCGGGAGATTTACCCCCTCCCCCGACCAGGCCATTTTTTGTGCAATACGACTTTGCGTAACTTTAACTGACAATTGCACGGTCGTGCAACGATGTACACAGAATGTATGTCCTTCCCCCCCCCCCAAATAGAGCTTTCTTTTGGTGGTAATTGATCACCTCTGCGTTTTTTTTTACACTATAAACAAAAATAAATAAATAAAAAGCGTGACAATTAAAAAAAAAAAAAATAAAAAAATAAAATTGACTTTGCTATAAAATATACCAAACAAAAAAAAAAAATGATAATAATAAATTTATATATATATATATATATATATATATATATATATATATATATATATAAAAGTCTTCATTAGTTTAGGTCAATATGTATTCTGCTACATATTTTTGGTAAAAAAAAAAATTTAAAAAAAAAAATAAAAATAAAAAAATCGCAATAAGCGCATATTGATATTGGTTTGCGCAAAAGTTAAAACTTCTGCAAAATAGTGGAAAGAATTATGGACTTTTTTCAAATTTTTTTTACTACTAATGGCGGCAATCAGCAACTTCTAACGGGACTGCGACATTGCAGCGGAGAAATCAGACACTTTTGGGGACCAGTGACACGAATACAGTGCTAAAAAAAAAAAAAAAAAAAAAAAAAAAATGCACTGTCACTGTACTAATGACACTGGCTTGGAAGGGGTTAACACCAGGGGGTGATTAAAGGGGTTAAATGTATGCCTAGGAAGTGCTTACTAACTGCAGGGGAGGTTGTACTAGAGGAAGACAGATCTGTGTTCCAGCTTTGCAGAGACACAGGACCAGTACCTTCTCTACTGACAAAGCGGCAATCCGCCTTGCTTACATGGAGGCAGAATAGCAGTCTGCCTCTCTCCCGTATGACTGGTGGGTCCCAGTGCAGATAGATTGGCTCCCGCTATGTCCGATCACAGCGGGAGCGGGTCACCGGCGGCGCGCCCCAGGCTCGGAAGTGCAGGATCACATACCAGGTACGCGATTCTGTACAGGAGAGCCCCCTTGCGTGTACTGTACCCTTATACTTACCTGAGCCTGATATCCTTCCAGCACTGTCCACAAGAACATAGGCTCTCTCCCTCCTCATTGGCTCAGGGACAGCAATCAATCACAGCCAATGAGGAGGGAGCAGGGGGGTGGGGACGTGTCTTAGAAGGGGAGGTGAAAGTAGAAGGGGAGGTGAAAGTAGAAGGGGAGGTGAAAGTAGAAGGGGGCAGCAAATGTAGAAGGGGGAGGTGAAAGTAGAGGGGAGGCACATGTATAAGGGGGAGGTGAAAGTAGAAGGGGGGCAGCAAATGTATAAGGGGGAGGTGAAAGTAGAAGGGGGGCAGCAAATGTATAAGGGGGAGGTGAAAGTAGAAGGGGGGCAGCAAATGTATAAGGGGGAGGTGAAAGTAGAAGGGGGGCAGCAAATGTATAAGGGGGAGGTGAAAGTAGAAGGGGGGCAGCAAATGTAGAAGGGAAGGTGAAAGTAGAAGGGGGCAGCAAATGTAGAAGGGGGGAGGTGAAAGTAGAGGGGAGGCACATGTAGAAGGGGGAGGTGAAAGAGGGGAGGCACATGTAGAAGGGGGAGGTGAAAGTAGAGGGGAGGCACATGTATAAGGGGGAGGTGAAAGTAGAAGGGGGGCAGCAAATGTAGAAGGGAAGGTGAAAGTAGAAGGGGGAGGTGACAGTAGAAGAGGGGCAGCAAATGTAGAAGGGAAGGTGACAGTAGAAGGGAAGGTGAAAGTAGAAGGGGGAGGTGACAGTAGAAGGGGGAGGTGACAGTAGAAGGGGGAGGTGACAGTAGAAGGGGAGGTGACAGTAGAAGGGGAAAAAAATGTAGAAGAGGGAGGCAAATGTAGAACCAGGCCAATACAGAACGAGGTGAACGTATAGAAGTCAGTGAAGGTGAATCACATCCCTCTCCCTCCGCCATCACTCTGCATTGTCTGGGGGGGGGGGGATTCCCCGGATCTTAGGAAAGAAATACATTTAAAGGATCACTTCCGTTACTTACCACCAATAGCTCATTAATAGGGCTAAAAGGCCAGTTATCGCCCCCTGCAGGATCTTCCAGTCACTACACAGAACAGCCAGGCCAGGCAGTAGCATTTCTCCGCTCAGCCAGAAGAAGCCGGCAATCATCGTTATCATTAGTCGGCGACCCGGCAGGCAAAGCTCCAGCCCTGGGATGGGGAGAATACAGAAGAAAGATGGTTAGCTAGTAGAATGGAGAGGCAATAGACGTTTGGGCGGTAATTCAATAGCCAAAGTGTGTAAAGCTGCCCATGTACCCGACTATCTGCTTTAGAAAGACCAACACCATATAATGAAAGGACTTACCTAAACAATGTACTCAATTTGTTGCGAAACAGGTCCTTGTATTGCATAGATCAGATTGTAACATGTATGGGGAGCATAAGGTTTCACTAGGGGGCGATACAGAGTTCTTCTGACCATGCACAGAGCCTGCTGGAAGGTCTCTGTGTGATCAGCTCCATCTTTCTTTCTCATAGTCGTGGGTGTGTACTGCTATATTTATATATATATATATATATATATATATATATATATATATACACACATATACACACATACATATATACATACACACACACACACACACACACACACACACACACATATACATACATACACTGGAACTACCACTATTCTATGGTGTCGGCTTTCAGAAAATAGATCATGTTTTTGGGAGTTTTAATGCAATCTTCTGGCCCAAAATGTTTTTTTTAAACCTTGGCAAAAACGGATCTGGCTGTAAAAGGGTTAAACCACAAGTCCACCTCTGGGAGCAGGTTACATGTTCTACCTGTAAGATTTGTTAGTTAAAAAAATAAAATAAAAAAATAACCGTCTCAAAGCTAACTTTTTTTAGCTGGCTCCTGGATTCAAAGCAAATTTGTCAAGCAGTGCTGTGAGCCGGTGAGTCGGAGGAAGGGGGAGTACAATTACAGCTATCATTGTCCAAAGCTCAGAGGCAAAGGGTACCTACCTGAGGCTCCTTACAGCCGCGGTCAGCTTGTAAGAAAGAAAAGAGAAAAGTAGATGACAAAGAGTGTGGTGGAGCCATAGAATGACCCTCTCTGGTCACCTTCCCTCCACCTCCCCACCATTCTGTTCACCCACCACGATAGAGATGAGATAGAGATATATTTGATTTTTGTCTTAATGAATTTTATATTAATAAAACAAATTATATTTATATTATTGCTAATAGACAATAACAGTTAATTAAAATAATTATATTAATAATTAGTATTAATGTTTAACATTTAACCACTTGCAGACCGGACCAATTTGCTGGTCAAAGACCAGACCCCTTTTTGCGATTCGGCGCTGCGTTGCTTTAACTGACAATTGCGCAGTCGTGCGACGTGGCTCCCAAACAAAATTGACGTCCTTTTTTTCCCACAAATAGAGCTTTCTTTTGGTGGTATTTGATCACCCCTGCGGTTTTTATTTTTTGCGCTATAACCAAAAATAGAGCGACAATTTTGAAAAAAAAAAACGCATTATTTTTTACTTTTTGTTATAATAAATATCCCCCAAAAATATATAAAATAACATTTTTTTCCCTCAGTTTAGGCCGATACGTATTCTTCTACATATTTTTGGTAAAAAAATAAATAAATAAATAAAAAAAAATAAAAAAATCGCAATAAGCGATTAGTGATTGGTTTGCGCAAAAGTTATAGCGTTTACAAAATAGGGATAGTTTTATAGCATTTTTATTAATAATTTTTTATTATTTTTTTTTTTACTAGTAATGGCGGCGATCAGTGATTTTTATTGTGACTGCGACATTGTGGGGGACCCATCGGACATTTTTGACACATTTTTGGGATCATTGTCATTTATACAGTAATCACTGCTATATAAATGCAGTGATTCCTGTGTAAATGACACTGGCAGTGAAGGGGTTAACCAGCGGGTGGCAGTGTAGGGGTTAAGTGTTCCTAGGGGTGTGTTACTAACTGTGGGGGGGTTGGGCTTTCATTTAGTGAACACTGATCTCTGCTCCAATCACATGGAGCAGAGATCAGCGTCACTAGTTGCTAGGCAGAATGGAGAAATGTTGTTTACACAGCATTTCCTCCATTCGGCCGCTCCGTGAGACGATTGCGGGGATGCCCGCGGCGATCGAGTCTGCGGGTCCCGCGACCGGACTCACGGGGGTCCCGACCAGCGCGGGAGCGCGCCGGCGGCGGCGTGCTCCCGATGTCAGGGCGGCATTGAATATTGGACGTACATGTACGCCAATATGCCTGCCCGTGCCATTCTGTCGATGTACATCGTCGTGCGCTGGTCGGGAAGTGGTTAATATTATAATACTACTACTATTATTATAAGTATTATTATTACAGTTAAAATAATGGATACTTTATAATTAGACTCAACTATTATTAATAATAATTTTAATTATTTTTATTATATTCAAAAAAAAATAATAAAAAGCATTATTAATATTATTTCTAGTATTTTAGCATACTTATCACGCTTTGATGAAGGCTTGTTAGTCGAAACGCGTATAGCCTGTACCCATGTAAATAATAAAGTACTTTTAATTTAAGAGCATCTGAGTTGCCAACCTTCCTGATTTGAGTATGGTATCTGTGGGGCCTGAACGTCCTGCCTGGAGCATCCGGGTCACACTTTTATATTGGCGGTGGAGCCGGGGGGGGGGAACAATTTGTTTCACTTATTTGGCTGACTAGTAATTTAGGATCACCGGATAAGTTTTTATTTTTTCTTCATTAATAAAAAGCGAACCTTCTATAAAAATGAATCTTGATGAACAATGTAAACTTTGTAAAAAAATTTAAAATAAATAAAAAAGAAGGAGAAAAACACAGTATATTAGTATGCTTTTCTATATTGTACGGCTGTTATGTACTTCCTTTAATAAAAATCAATTTACAAAAAGAAAAAAAAAAAAAAAAAAAAAGAAGAAAAAAGGCAGAAGGATTAAAAAGAGGTGAAGTGTTTTTTTTTTTCCTCCAGTACAGCCCAGAAAATGTGAACGGTTCCCTTAAGAAATGATTTAATTTTGGACACGCAAAGCACTTGGCGTTGAAGTGAATTTGGCGATCGTCCTGCGACTACATTATATGTTCCATCCCCCCCCGCCCTGCATTTCACATCTCCGTCACAAAGTTAAAGAATACACAGCCCCCACCCAAAGCAAACACCATAGGACAAGGGGGGGAGGGGGGGAGCCCAGCCAAGGAGCTCGCTGGTTTCCTCCACTACAGTAAACATACGATCGCACTTACTGGCTATGTACAGCGACAGAAAGATTCCAGCCAGAGCCGCTCCGAAGCCGGCCTGGAGGGGGAGGAAGCTGAGGAATCCTGGGGAAAAACATAAGGCCGCTCCAAGGGGCAGAGCCACCACCAGGGCGCTAATAAACGCATTGCGCCGTCCAAACCTGAAAAAATAAATAAATAATGAATAAAATAAATAAATAAATTACTAAATAAATAAAAACACACACCGGACCGCTGGTAAGAAATACTCCAATAATAAAACACATTTATATTAAATTGTCCTACTTTTGGAATTGTGTTCCCAGATCCTGAACTCAGCGCTGTATTTCTAGATATAACTTGTAGTGCCACCTTCTGGTAATACCTGGAATTGCTGTGTAGCCTTACAATACAATGGTTCCTTTAGGGCGGTGATGGCGAACCTCGGCACTCCAGATGTTTTGAAACTACATTTCCCATGATGCTCAACTATACTGCAGAGTGCCAGAGCATCATGGGAAATGTAGTTCCAAAACATCTGGGGTGCCGGGGTTCCCCATCACTGCTTTAGGGGGAACTATTGTATTCATATGATATCTGTGTGGCAAAACAACCCCCACTCCTACTAAAAAAAAAAGTAAAAAAAAGTCGTTTTATACATTAAAGGGGTTGTAAAGTAAAATTTTTTATTTTTTTAAAATAACAAACATGTCATACTTACCTCCACTGTGCAGCTCGTTGTGCACAGAGTGGCCCCGAACCTGCTCTTCTGGGGTCCCTCGGCGGCTGTCTCTGCTTCCTCCCGCAGGTGCTTCTCACGTTAATGCGAGCTCCCTCGCATTGGTGAGAAGCACTGCGGGCGCGCTCCCGTGATACAGCCGGCGGCTATAGCCGCTCGCTGTATCACAAGGCCCCGCCCCCCGGCGCGCTGCGTCATTGGATGCGATTGACAGCAGCGCGAGCCAATGGCTGCGCTGCTTTCAATCCATCCACTCCAGCCAATCAGCGGCCAGGCTGAGCAGCGAAGAGGACGGCGGGGGCGAGCGCGGGATTTTCGAGGGGTCAGGTAAGTAAAACGGGGGGACTGGGGGCGCCAGCAGTGTGAGATGTTTTTTCACCTTAATGCATAGAATGCATTAAGGTGAAAAAACATTTACCTTTACAACCCCTTTAAAGTGAAAAATCTTCTGTGCTGCAGCTCTCCCCTCCCCCCCTTTTCTCATCTGAACCAGATCCGATCCAGCGACTCCAGCAGCTGTCTCTCTCTCATTGCAGAATCATAGCAGCAAGAGCCATTGGCTCCCGCTGCTGTCAATCAAATACGGTGACACTGGAGCCTTGGGGGTTTGCAGCCGAGTCGCACTGTCCGTCAATGGACGCAGCAGCGGGACTCGGGAGCACGCCCCGCATAGATGCGCCCAGGGAAAGTGGCTTGCGTGTTATCGCAATGAACTGCTATGAATGGACCTATAAAGAAAAAGTGTCATTTCTCAACCAACATGGAGAAAGAGAAAGTCCCAGCAATGAGGAGTCACCTACCTGTCACAGATGCAGCCAAACACAATGTAACCAAACAGCCAGCCAACCAGGTTGCAGATCTGCGCCAGCGGCACCTTCCATCCGTTATCACATACGAGGTCCCACTGAGAACAGAACATCAAGACATCCATTTCTTTTAAGTTCATTTTATATATTTATAAAACTTTTTAGTTGTTGTTTTCAATTTAATTTTAGTACATACAGCATATAAAATACAAAAACATTTAATATATGATAAAGGACTCCCAGAGCACTGCGGGTTAGCCAAAAAGAGCGCCCAGTACTTGGTAAATTCTCAGATCTGAGTGTCACAAAATGTGTGTAAAATTGTGCAATTTCACAATGAGAGGGAAGGGGTGTTGCTCCTCCCACTGTGTGCCGTCGGAAGCGACGAGGATTTCGGCGTGATGTAAGCAGGCCGTTGCCGGATTGTGAAAGCGTCAGATAAAGCCGATCTCAGTATGATCAGATGATTTAGATCAGGGGGTGGCAACCTGCGGCCCTCCAGCTGTTGCAGAACTACAAGTCCCATCATGCCTCCAGGAGTAATTGTAACCGCCAGTCTCGCAATGCCTCATGGGAAATGTAGTTCTGCAACAGCTGGAGGGCCCCCCCAGGTTGCCTACCCCCTGCTTTAGAGGGCAGAGGAGAGCTTTGAAGTCTAATAGACCCCTGATCTCTCCATAAAGAGGACCTGTCATGGCCCGAGCTATCAGAGGGAATGTTGTTCATACTGTAGCATAGCAATAAAGTTACAGTGTAAAAAAATGCATTTAAATAAAATAAATAATATATATATATATTTTTTTTTTTAGGTAGCTTTGTTTAGCGACATTTCACGAGTGTGCACAATATTAAAGTGTGACATGTTAGGTATCTATTTAGTCGGCGTAACATTGTCTTTTATATTTTAGCAAACAGCTGGGTATTATATTCATTAAGGTGTATTATTTCTAAAAAAAAAAAAAAAAAAAAAAGAGTTGGAAAAAATGTGGGGGACATGCTGTGCGACAGAAAGAAAATGCAACACCCATCATTCTATTCTCCGGGGCCTCTGCTATACAAAACATATATAATGTTTGGGGGTTCTGAGTCATTTTCTAGTGTTGATTTTTAGGAGAGGAGTGTCAGTCTTGGCCCGGGGGAGGGGGAGGGTGAAGCTGATTGGTTCTGAGGAAGTTTGGCAGATCTGCTCTCCTGTGTACAGCAGAGACGGCCCGAGGCCAGCGAGGTGTGTGCATACCTCTGCCACGTCTTTACAATCCGCCCATCTACCCAACCTGATATGTCACCTGCTCCCTGCTGGAAAGCCTAGGGGCCAAATCTGCCTTCCCAGGGGCCCCGACTACCAGCAGGAGAAGGTCCTAAAAAAAAAAAAAATCCCTTTATATTGCCGCCGTCACCCGACTTCCTCTAAGGGGGAGGCTACATTCATTCTCCATGGGACCCCTGTATGTAGGAAGATAGCCCCCCTCTCTTGGTACCCCCGGTATGTAGGGACGTAGCCCCCCCTTTCTTGGTACCCCCGGTATGTAGGGAAGTAGCCCCCCCTCTCTTGGTACCCCCGGTATGTAGGGACGTAGCCCCCCCTCTCTTGGTACCCCCGGTATGTAGGGACGTAGCCCCCCTCTCTTGGTACCCCCGGTATGTAGGGACGTAGCCCCCCCTCTCTTGGTACCCCCGGTATGTAGGGACGTAGCCACCCTCTCTTGGTCCCCCTGTATGTAGGGACGTAGCCCCCCTCTCTTGGTACCCCCGGTATGTAGGGACGTAGCCCCCCCTCTCTTGGTACCCCCGGTATGTAGGGACGTAGCCCCCCCTCTCTTGGTACCCCCGGTATGTAGGGACGTAGCCCCCCCTCTCTTGGTACCCCCGGTATGTAGGGACGTAGCCCCCCCTCTCTTGGTACCCCCGGTATGTAGGGACGTAGCCACCCTCTCTTGGTACCCCCGGTATGTAGGGACGTAGCCCCCCCTTTCTTGGTACCCCCGGTATGTAGGGACGTAGCCCCCCCTTTCTTGGTACCCCTGGTATGTAGGGACGTAGCCCCCCCCCTTTCTTGGTCCCCCTGTATGTAGGGACGTAGTCCCCCCTCTCTTGGTCCCCCTGTATGTAGGGATGTAGCCCCCCTCTCTTGGTACCCCCGGTATGTAGGGACGTAGCCCCCCCTCTCTTGGTACCCCCGGTATGTAGGGACGTAGCCCCCCCTCTCTTGGTACCCCCTGTATGTAGGGATGTAGCCCCCCCTTTCTTGGTACCCCCGGTATGTAGGGACGTAGCCCCCCCTTTCTTAGTACCCCCGGTATGTAGGGACGTAGCCCCCCTCTCTTGGTACCCCCGGTATGTAGGGACGTAGCCCCCCCTCTCTTGGTACCCCCGGTATGTAGGGACGTAGCCACCCTCTCTTGGTACCCCCGGTATGTAGGGACGTAGCCCCCCCCTCTCTTGGTACCCCCGGTATGTAGGGACGTAGCCCCCTCTTTCTTGGTACCCCCGGTATGTAGGGACGTAGCCCCCCCTTTCTTGGTACCCCCGGTATGTAGGGACGTAGCCCCCCCTCTCTTGGTACCCCCTGTATGTAGGGACGTAGCCCCCCCTTTCTTGGTACCCCCGGTATGTAGGGACGTAGCCCCCCCTCTCTTGGTACCCCCGGTATGTAGGGATGTAGCCCCCCTCTCTTGGTACCCCCGGTATGTAGGGATGTAGCCCCCCCTCTCTTGGTACCCCCGGTATGTAGGGACGTAGCCCCCCCTCTCTTGGTACCCCCGGTATGTAGGGACCTAGTCCCTCCTCTCTTGGTCCCCCTGTATGTAGGGACGTAGTCCCCCCTCTCTTGGTCCCCCTGTATGTAGGGATGTAGCCCCCCTCTCTTGGTCCCCCTGTATGTAGGGATGTAGCCCCTCTCTCTTGGTCCCCCTGTATGTAGGGATGTAGCCCCCCTCTCTTGGTCCCCCTGTATGTAGGGATGTAGCCCCTCTCTCTTGGTCCCCCTGTATGTAGGGATGTAGCCACCCTCTCTTGGTCCCCCTGTATGTAGGGATGTAGCCACCCTCTCTTGGTCCCCCTGTATGTAGGGATGTAGCCACCCTCTCTTGGTCCCCTGTATGTAGGGATGTAGCCACCCTCTCTTGGTCCCCTGTATGTAGGGATGTAGCCACCCTCTCTTGGTCCCCCTGTATGTAGGGATGTAGCCACCCTCTCTTGGTCCCACTGTATGTAGGGATGTAGCCACCCTCTCTTGGTCCCCTGTATGTAGGGATGTAGCCACCCTCTCTTGGTCCCCCTGTATGTAGGGATGTAGCCACCCTCTCTTGGTCCCCCTGTATGTAGGGATGTAGCCACCCTCTCTTGGTCCCCCTGTATGTAGGGATGTAGCCACCCTCTCTTGGTCCCCCTGTATGTAGGGATGTAGCCACCCTCTCTTGGTCCCCTGTATGTAGGGATGTAGCCACCCTCTCTTGGTCCCCCTGTATGATCTGTGATGGATGGAATGTGAGGTTCTATTACAGCTGCACAATTATTCGTCAAGAATCGTTATCACTGATCTTGACTGAAGTATTTCCTGATTCTTTCTATGCAGAGAATTCTCTCGGCTCTTCTGAAGCCCTCAAAAGAAAGGAAGAGAAAAACCGGGCAGTGCCAAGAATCACAACATTCTTTATCAGTTGAACTGAAGTATAAACATTGTAACAATCTGTCAATGGAAGAGACTTCCTGTGCAAGTGAAAAAAATGTAACCACTTAAACACTAAACCTTTTTCTGCCATTTGTTGGTTATAAGCTAAAATGTTTTTTTTTTTTGCTGGAAAATTACTTGGAACCCCCAAACATATATATATTATTTTTTTTGTAGAGACCCTAGAGAATAAAATGGTGGTTGTTGCAATATTTTATGTCACACTGTATTCGTGCAGTGGTCTTTCAAATGCAATTTAAAAATATATATATATTTTAATGAATAAAAAAAAAAAAAAAAAAAAAAACTAACCAATAAAGTTAGGCCATTTTTTTTTATAATGTAAAAGATTTCACGTCGCTGATCTTTTTATTGTAAGCAAAAAAAATTGTGACTCATTTTGGCCACAATCGTGCAGCTCTAGGTTCTATCGATCGGTGACGTGCGATGGATGGAATGTGAGGTTCTATCGATCGGTGACGTGCGATGGATGGAATGTGAGGTTCTATCGATCGGTGATGTGCGATGGATGGAATGTGGGGTTCTATCGATCAGTGACGTGCGATGGATGGAATGTGGGGTTCTATCGATCGGTGATATGCGATGGATGGAATGTGGGGTTCTATCGATCGGTGACGTGCGATGGATGGAATGTGAGGTTCTATCGATCGGTGACGTGCGATGGATGGAATGTGGGGTTCTATCGATCGGTGACGTGCGATGGATGGAATGTGGGGTTCTATCGATCGGTGACGTGCGATGGATGGAATGTGAGGTTCTATCGATCGGTGATGTGCGATGGATGGAATGTGGGGTTCTATCGATCGGTGACGTGCGATGGATGGAATGTGAGGTTCTATCGATCGGTGACGTACGATGGATGGAATGTGAGGTTCTATCGATCGGTGACGTACGATGGATGGAATGTGAGGTTCTATCGATCGGTGACGTACGATGGATGAAATGGGGGGTTCTATCGATCGGTGACGTGCGATGGATGGAATGTGGGGTTCTATCGATCGGTGACGTGCGATGGATGGAATGTGAGGTTCTATCGATCGGTGACGTACGATGGATGGAATGTGGGGTTCTATCGATCGGTGACGTGCGATGGATGGAATGTGAGGTTCTATCGATCGGTGACGTGCGATGGATGGAATGTGAGGTTCTATCGATCGGTGACGTGCGATGGATGGAATGTGAGGTTCTATCGATCGGTGACGTGCGATGGATGGAATGTGAGGTTCTATCGATCGGTGACGTGCGATGGATGGAATGTGGGGTTCTATCGATCGGTGATTTGTGGGGAATGGGTGTCACCTAGTTCAGGCGGTGAGACACCTGGGTGGGTGTGGGTCTTACCTGGGTGGGGGCGGGTTACACCTAGTTGGGGTGGGGGTGACACCTGGGTGGGGGCGGGTCTCACCTAGTTGGGGTGGGGTGACACCTGGGTGGGGGCGTTGTCTCACCTGGGTGGGTATGGGTCTCACCTAGTCGGGGGCGGGGGTCTCACCTGGGTGGGGGCGGGTCTCACCTAGTTGGGGTGGGGTGACACCTGGGTGGGGGCGTTGTCTCACCTGGGTGGGTATGGGTCTCACCTAGTCGGGGGCGGGGGTCTCACCTGGGTGGGGGCGGGTCTCACCTAGTTGGGGTGGGGTGACACCTGGGTGGGGGCGTTGTCTCACCTGGGTGGGTGAGGGTCTCACCTAGTCGGGGGTCTCACCTGGGTGGGGGCGGGGTCTTACCTAGTCGGGGGCGGGTCTCACCTAGTCGGGGGCGGGGTCTCACCTAGTCGGGGGCGGGGTCTCACCTGGGTGACGATGGTCTCCTCCAGCCAGCAGGTCCCGGTGAAGTTGTTGGTCCGGTTGCCGCACTCCTCTCTCCGGCACCCCGGGCCCCCTCCGGTCAGGACGGAGGAGGAGGAGGAGAGGGCGAGGAGTACATTGGGGAGCCAGGAGACCGCCGATACCAGCCGGGTGTACCGACCGAAGCCGCCCGCCAGCGGCCACACTCTGCCATCGAAATCCATGTGTGAGGGGGAGGGGCGAGGGAGGAGCGAAGCGGGCACCGGGGGCGGGGATCGGGTCTAATCTCCGCCCTCCGTGTACCGATCACCGACTGCAACCCCCAACATCCCCCGATACACCGTACACGTCATCATACCGGAATGTCCGTCCACCGATCACCACCGCCCCGCCCACACTACAGCCTGTCCGCCTATCACACAAATCCACCCCGCCCACAACTCTGCACACCAATAATCTCTCTACTTGTATCTCCATAACCCTGCCCCTTCTATCAGAGGCACCGCCCACTACCCCCATAACCCTGCCCCTTCTATCAGAGGCACCTCCCACCACCCCCATAACCCTGCCCCTTCTATCAGAGGCACCTCCCACCACCCCCATAACCCTGCCCCTTCTATCAGAGGCACCGCCCACCACCCCCATTACTCTGCCCCTTCTATCAGAGGCAGATCCCACCACCCCCATAACCCTGCCCCTTCTATCAGAGGCACCGCCCACCACCCCCATAACCCTGCCCCTTCTATCAGAGGCACCGCCCACCACCCCCATAACCCTGCCCCTTCTATCAGAGGCACCTCCCACCACCCCCATAACCCTGCCCCTTCTATCAGAGGCACCTCCCACCACCCCCATAACCCTGCCCCTTCTATCAGAGGCACCGCCCACCACCCCCATTACTCTGCCCCTTCTATCAGAGGCAGATCCCACCACCCCCATAACCCTGCCCCTTCTATCAGAGGCACCGCCCACCACCCCCATAACCCTGCCCCTTCTATCAGAGGCACCGCCCACCACCCCCATAACCCTGCCCCTTCTATCAGAGGCACCTCCCACCACCCCCATAACCCTGCCCCTTCTATCAGCGGCACCGCCCACTACCCCATAACTCTGCCCCTTCTATCAGAGACACCTCCCATTACCCCCATAACCCTGCCCCTTCTATCAGAGGCACCGCCACCACCCCCATAACCCTGCCCCTTCTATCAGAGGCACCGCCCACCACCCCCATAACCCTGCCCCTTCTATCAGAGGCACCGCCCACCACCCCCATAACCCTGACCCTTCTATGTGAGGCACCGCCCACCACCCCCATAACCCTGCCCCTTCTATCAGAGGCACCGCCCACCACCCCCATAACCCTCCCCCTTCTATCAGAGGCACCTCCCACCACCCCCATAACCCTGCCCCTTCTATTAGAGGCACCGCCCACCACCCCCATAACCCTGCCCCTTCTATCAGAGGCACCTCCCATTACCCCCATAACCCTGCCCCTTCTATCAGAGGCACCGCCCACCACCCCCATAACCCTGCCCCTTCTATCAGAGGCACCGCCCACCACCCCCATAACCCTGCCCCTTCTATCAGAGGCACCGCCCACCACCCCCATAACCCTGACCCTTCTATGTGAGGCACCGCCCACCACCCCCATAACCCTGCCCCTTCTATCAGAGGCACCGCCCACCACCCCCATAACCCTCCCCCTTCTATCAGAGGCACCTCCCACCACCCCCATAACCCTGCCCCTTCTATTAGAGGCACCGCCCACCACCCCCATAACCCTCCCCCTTCTATCAGAGGCACCTCCCACCACCCCCATAACCCTGCCCCTTCTATCAGAGGCACCTCCCACCACCCCCATAACCCTGCCCCTTCTATCAGAGGCACCGCCCACCACCCCCATAACCCTGTCCCTTCTATCAAAGGCACCACCCACTACCCCCCATAACCCTGCCCCTTCTATTAATGGCACCGCCCACTACCCCATAACCCTGCCCCTTCTATCAGAGGCACCGCCACTACCCCATAACCCTGCCCCTTCTATCAGAGGCACCGCCCACCACCCCCATAACCCTCCCCCTTCTATCAGAGGCACCACCCACCACCCCCATAACCCTGTCCCTTCTATCAAAGGCACCGCCCACTACCCCCATAACCCTGCCCCTTCTATTAATGGCACCGCCCACTACCCCATAACCCTGCCCCTTCTATCAGAGGCACCGCCCACTACCCCATAACCCTGCCCCTTCTATCAGAAGCACCGCCCACCACCCCATAACCCTGCCCCTTCTATCTGAGGCACCGCCCACCACCCCCATAATCCTGCCCTTTCTATCAGAGGCACCTCCCACCACCCCCATAACCCTGCCCCTTCTATCAGAGGCACCACCCACCACCCCCATAACCCTGCCCCTTCTATCAGAGGCACCACCCACCACCCCCATAACCCTGCCCCTTCTATCAGAGGCACCACCCACCACCCCCATAACCCTGCCCCTTCTATCAGAGGCACTGCCCACCACCCCCATAACCCTGACCTTTCTATCAGAGGCACCGCCCACTACCCCCATAACGCTGCCCCTTATATCAGAGGCACCGCCCACTACCTCCAGAGAGTGGAGTACAGGGGGCCCGGGGGCAGGAAGTTGGTGGACTATGAGATGCCCCTGATGGGCCCCAATGCTGACCTCATCAGGCCCCCTATTGGCAACCTTGCCCCCTCAAACCCGGCTGATCCCACTTCTTTCATCCCTGTGACTCCCACCATTTCCATATCTCCCACACATAGACTGGTCTCAGGAAAATTAGGACCACCCACTCCTCCAGACTGACTCCACCCCTCAAGGCAAATTGATATTTGCATAGCTCCTCCCAAGAGCCCGCCCACTGCTTGTTTCAGGACTAAGGGTTCTGGAGACCAGTACTGAGGCTGGGTGCGGCAATCTTTCCTATGCACAGCCCCCTGCCTGGCCCTCCCTCTAGCTGGCCCCTCCCACCAGCCATGATCTGCTTGCATTGCACAGAGAAGCACAGAGACCCAGTAATGACATCACTGGGTCTAAATAAGGAATGTACTGACTATCACATGGATGTAAGCCTTTTTTTAGCATGTTGGGAGAGCAGAGATGGCAAACAAGAAGCAGATTAAAAGTCAGGTTTACTTTCAAAGTAAAAAAAATAATCCAATAGAGTGAATGAAATCCTGAAAAAAACATTCTATTTAAAAAAAAGAAAAATGCATCCCCTCCAGGTGAAGTCACTGAAAGGCATTTTACATACTTTTTCCAATGACGGTTACCTGATCTGTCCTGGAGGTATTGACGTATATCGAAGTCTCCGCCTTCACTGCGATCACATGATCAGTCTGCCTGCTAGGAAGAGGAAAAAATGCCAAATGTGACTCTTGGCGCCCATTCACACCATGGCGGTACGTTAGAGCATTAAAGCCCCACTCTGAGCAAAAACTAACTTTTATTCACCCCCCATTACCCATCCTTCCCTTGTCTTTTTCCTTTCCTGGTGAGTGACATCATCCTCCTCTCTCTCCTGAGAGAACCCCACTGGCAGCCAATAGGAGATCCACATCTGACAGGCAGCGACCTGGACACCTAAAGAAGGGCCCTTCCAGGAAGTAAACAAAAGAGGAGAAGGCCCAGGCCGGGCCAGGTCATGTAATAGGATGAGCTCAGGCATGTTCGCAAGCAGCATGTGCAGAGCCCGCCAGGAAGTCGGTATTGCGGAGCGCTAATCACAGGCAGTGAGGTATTGTCCCGATACGCGGCTGCAGAGATCGGAAAATGTCTCGGTGCCTGTGATTAGTGCTGTGCAGTGCCGACTTCCTGGCGGGCTCTGGACGTGCTGTTTGTGAACATGCCTGAGCTCATCCTTAGTAATATGGAGTGTCCACATCTGACAGGCAGTGACATGGACTCCTAAAGAAGGGCCCTTCCAGGAAGTAAACAAAGGAGAAGGCCCGGGTCAGGTCATGTTATATGGAGTGTCCACATCTGACAGGCAGTGAAATGGACACCTAAAGAAGGGTCCTTCCAGGAAGTAAACAAAAGAGGAGCAGGCCCGGGCCAGGCCATGTAATTCTGAGTGTCCACATCTGACAGGCACCGACATGGACTCCTAAAGAAGGGCCCTTCCAGGAAGTAAACAAAAGAGGAGAAGGCTCAGGCCAGGCCATGTAATATGGAGTGTCCACATCTGACAGGCATCGACCTGAACACCTAAAGAAGGGCCCTTCCAGGAAGTAAACAAAAGAGAAGGAGTGGGCCAGGTCATTTAATATGGAGTGTCCACATCTGACAGGCAGCGACACGGACTCCTAAAGAAGGGCTCTTCAAGGAAGTAAACAAAAGAGGAGAAGGCCCAGGCCAGGCCATGTAATAGGGAGTGTCCACATCTGACAGGCAGCGACCTGAACACCTAAAGAAGGGCCCTTCCAGGAAGTAAACAAAAGAGGAGAAGGCCCAGGCCAGGCCGTGTAATATGGAGTGTCCACATCTGACAGGCAGTGACATGGACAACTAAAGAAGGGCCCTTCCAGGAAGTAAACAAAAGAGGAGAAGGCCCGGGCCAGGCCATGTAATATGGAGTGTCCACATCTGACAGGCAGCGATATGGACAACTAAAGAAGGGCCCTTCCAGGAAGTAAACAAAAGAGGAGAAGGTGCAGGACAGGTCATGTAATATGGAATGTCCACATCTGACAGGCAGCGACAAGGACAACTAAAGAAGGGCCCTTCTGAGATGTAAACAGAAAAGGAAAAGGCCCGAGCCTGAGTTCCAGGTAAGTGAAAAAGAGCATTTAGAATGTTCTATTAGCATAGGATCAGTTTGGTGGTGGTGGCGGGGGTGGGGTGGGATGACGGCGGTCTGTATACGCTCCAGTCGCTGTTCAGGGTGTAAAGAGTTGTAAAGTCAGAAGGTGCATTAATTCTATGCATTAAGATTAGCACCCCTAATACCTACCTGAGCCCCGTCCTTATCCAGCGATGTCCACCATCCCCTCAGCCACCCAGGACACTCCTCCTAATTGGCCGAGACAAAGCAGCAGCGCCATTGGCTTCCGCGGGAGTCAATCAAAGTCAGTTAGCCAATCAGGGGAGAGAGGGGGCTGGACCAGGAGCTCTGACTCGGCTTGTGTGCCCCCTGTAGAAAGCTGCTGACTGTGTGGGGGGGGGGGGCAGAAGCAGCAAAGAGAGAAGAGGAGGATCGGGGCTGCCCAGTGCAAAACCACCTGCCCCGAGGAGGGAAATATAAGAAAAAAAAAAAAAGAAAAACTGTTACAATCACTTTACGGAGAGGGGGGTGTGAAAAACTGTGGCTCAACTTCTTTTTTTTCTGCTCCCCTTTCCTGGCCTGTGGTGTGATTGCGTCCCCTATAGATTCACAGGTTAAAGAACATTTTAATTTTTTAATGAAGCAGGGGGAGGGGTTGGACCCTCTGTCAAGTTATTACTGCCTTTATTGCGTTCCCCACTCCATTTGTCCATGGCGGCCATTTCCGCGGACACAGACCAGGGCTGAACATTCCAGAGTGTTAGAAGTATAAGAAATCCTCCCGCGGGGACACCTGTTTCCATGACAACGCCCAGATTCATTGCAGGCAGAATTATGGTTTTTTTTCTGATTTTGTGTCATTGGCTCCGCCCCCTCCTAGAATAACGTGTCTCTGGTCCTGCAGCCCCCTATGGTACTTACCTCACCCCCCCCCCCCCCCCCCCACCTCCTAGAATAAGGTGTCTCTTGTTCTGCAGCCCCCTATGGTACTTACCTCTTCACCTCCTAGAATAAGGTGTCTCTGGTCCTGCAGCCCCCTATGGTACTTACCTCACCCCCCCTCCCCCACCTCCTAGAATAACGTGTCTCTGGTCCTGCAGCCCCCTAGGGGCAATTTGTTATAACAAAGATTGTTATAATCCTTGCAATGTACATGGATCACCCAGAGAGGAATGTTTTTTGCTCAACAAAGGTGGAGTTACACTTTAAAGTAACACTAAACTCTGATTTAAAAAATATAATAGTCCAGTCTGTATTCATAACTTAGAGATGTCCCTTCAGTTGCTCTCCGCCTCCTCCAGATTTACAAATTTCGTTTTTTGCTGCTGTGATCTGACTTCCTGTTGGAGGGTGGCCACATTCATTCTCCATGGTCCCCCTATATGTAGGAACATAGCCACCCTCTCTTGCTCACTCCCAAGATAGACTATGGGGTCATGGGACTGTGGACTCAGGACTATGGGGTCATGGGACTGTGGACTCAGGACTATGGGGTCATGGGACTGTGGACTCAGGACTATGGGGTCATGGGACTGTGGGATCATGGGACTGTGGACTCGGGACTGTGGGATCATGGGACTGTGGACTCGGGACTGTGGGATCATGGGACTGTGGACTCGGGACTGTGGACTCGGGACTGTGGGATCATGGGACTGTGGGATCATGGGACTGTGGGATCATGGGACTGTGGGATCATGGGACTGTGGGATCATGGGACTGTGGGATCATGGGACTGTGGGATCATGGGACTGTGGGATCATGGGACTGTGGGATCATGGGACTGTGGGATCATGGGACTGTGGGATCATGGGACCGTGGGATCATGGGACCGTGGGATCATGGGACCGTGGGATCATGGGACCGTGGACTCTGGACTGTGGGATCATGGGACTGTGGACTCAGGACCGTGGGATCATGGGACTGTGGGATCATGGGACCGTGGGATCATGGGACCGTGGGATCATGGGACCGTGGGATCATGGGACCGTGGGATCATGGGACCGTGGACTCTGGACTGTGGGATCATGGGACTGTGGACTCAGGACCGTGGGATCATGGGACTGTGGGATCATGGGACTGTGGGATCATGGGACCGTGGGATCATGGGACCGTGGGATCATGGGACTGTGGGATCATGGGACTGTGGACTCGGGACTATGGGGTCATGGGACTGTGGACTCGGGACTATGGGGTCATGGGACTGTGGACTCGGGACTATGGGGTCATGGGACTGTGGACTCGGGACTATGGGGTCATGGGACTGTGGGATCATGGGACTATGGGGTCATGGGACTGTGGGATCATGGGACTATGGGGTCATGGGACTGTGGGATCATGGGACTATGGGGTCATGGGACTGTGGGATCATGGGACTGTGGACTCGGGACTGTGGGATCATGGGACTGTGGACTCGGGACTGTGGGATCATGGGACTGTGGACTCGGGACTGTGGACTCGGGACTGTGGGATCATGGGACTGTGGGATCATGGGACTGTGGGATCATGGGACTGTGGGATCATGGGACTGTGGGATCATGGGACTGTGGGATCATGGGACTGTGGGATCATGGGACCGTGGGATCATGGGACCGTGGGATCATGGGACCGTGGGATCATGGGACCGTGGGATCATGGGACCGTGGACTCTGGACTGTGGGATCATGGGACTGTGGACTCAGGACTGTGGGATCATGGGACTGTGGACTCAGGACTGTGGGATCATGGGACTGTGGACTCAGGACTGTGGACTCAGGACTGTGGGATCATGGGACTGTGGACTCAGGACTATGGGATCATGGGACTGTGGACTCAGGACTATGGGATCATGGGACTGTGGACTCAGGACTATGGGATCGTGGGACTATGTACTGTTTGACTATGCCTATTTTCATTCTCCAAGGTTCCACTGTTTGTAGGAACGTGGCTACCCACTCCTGCTCATGCCCAAGATGATCTATGGACTCTGGGATGTGCAGTGTGCATAGAGCAGTGTACGTGACCGCAACTAACATGCACTGTTCCAAGATGGACTATGGACAGTGGGCTGTGGACTATGGGATCATAGGACTATGGCTATGTTCCTTCTCCATGGTCCCACTATATGTAGGAATGTAGCCACTCTCTCTTGTTTGTTCCCAAGATAAACTATGGACTGTGGGCTATGCACTACGGGATTATGGGAATATGAACTCTAGGATTATGGCTTTGTTTGTTATCCATGATCCCACTGTATGTAGGAACATGGCCACCATCACTCATTCCCAAGATAGACTATGGGCTGTAGGCTGTGGACTATGGGACCATGGAACTATGGGACCATGGAACTATGGGACCATGGAACTATGGGATCATAGGACTATGGGATCATAGGACTATGGGATCATGGGACTATGGGATTGTGGAACTATGGACTGTGGACTATGGGATCATGGAACTATAGACTGTGAGACTATAGCTATGTTCCTTCTTCATGGTCCCACTGTAAGTAGGAACATAGTCACCCTCTCATGGTCGCTCCCATGACGGACTGTGGGATTTGCAGTGTGCATAGAGAGTGCTCTGTCCAAAGATGGACTGTGGGCTATGGGATCATGGTCCTTCTTCGTGGACCCACTGTATGTAGAAACATAGCCACCCTCTCTTGTTTGTTCCCAAGATGGATCATAGGACTATGGACTGTGGGACTATGGCTATGTTCGTTCTCCATGGTCCCACTGTATGTAGGAATGTAGTCACCCTTTCTTGCTCATTGTCAAAATAGATTATTGGCTGTGGACTATGGGATCATGGGACTATGGACTGTGGGTTATGGGATCATGGGACTATGGACTGTGGGTTATGGGATCATGAGACTATGGACTGTGGGCTATGGGATCATGGGACTGTGGGCTATGGGATCATGGGACTATGGACTGTGGGCTTTGGGATCATGGGACTATGGGCTATGGGATCATGGGACTATGGACTGTGGGCTGTGGGATCATGGGACTATGGACTGTGGGATCATGGGACTATGGACTGTGGGCTATGGGATCATGTGACTATGGACTGTGGGCTATGGGATCATGTGACTATGGACTGTGGGCTGTGGGATCATGGGACTATGGACTGTGGGCTGTGGGATCATGGGACTATGGACTGTGGGCTGTGGGATCATGGGACTATGGACTGTGGGCTGTGGGATCATGGGACTATGGACTGTGGGCTGTGGGATCATGGGACTATGGACTGTGGGCTGTGGGATCATGGGACTATGGACTGTGGGCTGTGGGATCATGGGACTATGGACTGTGGGCTGTGGGATCATGGGACTATGGACTGTGGGCTGTGGGATCATGGCACTATGGACTGTGGACTATGGGATCATGGGACTATGGACTGTGGGCTATGGGATCATGGGACTATGGACTGTGGGCTATGGGATCATGGGACTATGGACTGTGTGTTATGGGATCATGGGACTATGGACTGTGGGTTATGGGATCATGGGACTATGGACTGTGGGTTATGGGATCATGGGACTATGGACTGTGGGCTATGGGATCATGGGATCATGTGACTGTGGGATCATGGGATCATGTGACTGTGGGCTATGGGATCATGTGACTGTGGGCTATGGGATCATGTGACTATGGACTGTGGGCTTTGGGATCATGGGACTATGGGCTATGGGATCATGTGACTATGGACTGTGGGCTGTGGGATCATGGGACTATGGACTGTGGGCTATGGGATCATGTGACTATGGACTGTGGGCTATGGGATCATGTGACTATGGACTGTGGGATCATGTGACTATGGACTGTGGGCTGTGGGATCATGGGACTATGGGATCATGTGACTATGGACTGTGGGATCATGGGACTATGGACTATGGGATCATGGGACTATGGACTGTGGGCTGTGGGATCATGGGACTATAGACTGTGGGCTATGGGATCATGGGATCATGGGATCATGTGACTGTGGGCTATGGGATCATGTGACTGTGGGCTATGGGCTCATGGGACTATGGACTGTGGGCTTTGGGATCATGGGACTATGGGCTATGGGATCATGGGACTATGGACTATGGACTGTGGGCTGTGGGCTGTGGGATCATGTGACTATGGACTGTGGGCTATGGGATCATGTGACTATGGACTGTGGGCTATGGGATCATGTGACTATGGACTGTGGGCTGTGGGATCATGGGACTATGGGATCATGTGACTATGGACTGTGGACTATGGGATCATGTGACTATGGACTGTGGACTATGGGATCATGTGACTATGGACTGTGGGCTGTGGGATCATGGGACTATGGGATCATGTGACTATGGACTGTGGGCTGTTGGATCATGTGACTATGGACTGTGGGCTGTGGGATCATGGGACTATGGACTGTGGGCTGTGGGATCATGGGACTATGGACTGTGGGCTGTGGGATCATGGGACTATGGACTGTGGGCTGTGGGATCATGGGACTATGGACTGTGAGACTAGGGCTATGTTTGCTTTCCATGTCCCGTTGTATGTAGGAACACAGCCACCCTATCGTGGTCTCTCCTGGGACGGACTGTGGGATGTGCCGTGTACATGACCACAACTAACATGCACTGTTGGGGGAGGGGAGGGGTTCAGAAGTGTATGAAGGATGATATAAGGAGGCAGAAAAACACGAGAAGAAACCATTTTGTTGAAGAATAGACTGCAGGACCGTTGGGCAGTGGATGTGTCGGAGGAATTTTTAGAAGGAGATCGTTTTGAAGGTTTTGGAACATCTAAAAACACGTTTTAATGAACCCCCAGCATGGCGGATGCTGATGATCGCCGGGCCGGGGGGCTTTACAGGAGGAAGAGGCATCCAGGTGGTGGGGTGGGGGTGGGGGGTGGGGTGGGGGTGGGGGGTACCCAGTACACCAGGCCATGCTGAGAGGTGTCAGATATTATGAAGTGACACCAGACACGCTTGGAACCGGTTCTGCAGTCCTGGATATTGAGAACAAGGAGTGGTCCTGATTGTTGCTTACATAATAGTCAGGTGGCGGTGCGCCGGGGGGGCAGAACACGTCTATTATCTATTATACATGTTCTGGTGTGAGGAGCACACGCAGCTCTTCATAGTCCTGCCTGCAGCACAAATTCTACACATACCCGACATAGAGGAGGAAACACCGACACCTGACAGTATACACCAGGTACATGTATGTGTCACCCCAGCGCACAATGCAAATGCAGCACCGCATCACAACACTCACGCTGGGACTTGTAGTGTCCCTAAAGGGTCCTCGGTGTCATATTTTTTTTTTTAAGTCCGTTGTGGGGTAATTTTCCCATTTCTAATGATGTGAATGGGCCCTGAATTTATATATATCGATAAACGGAGCCTGCGCCGTGAGTCCAGGTGCGAGCCCCTCCATCCTAGTGGACATAAGGGCTGCACATAGTTAGAGGGCTTCGCTCGCCACGCTTCCGGCACGGCCTCGCTTCGCTCGGCTCTTTTATATTCTAAGTCTATGTCCACTTGGACGGCGGGGCTTGAACCCGGACTCGCGGCACAGGCGCCGTTCATCTTCGGATATTTTCGGAATCTGCTTGTCATGTGTACTGCGCATGCGCAGTACACAGCGGACACTATCCGACGGGGGACAGTATTTGACAGGACACCCGGGTTCACTCCACTCCGATTCGCATGACAGGGGAGAGTGACCAGGTCTCAATGGGGGCACAAACATAAAAGAAAAACCTGACAGGGGGTCTATTCTCTCTCCGCTCCATCCAAAACTGAAATAAAAGTTCTGCTTTATTTATACTGTAACAGTGTAAGTGGTGCCAACTTGTTAGCTGTGTGGCAGAGCTGTGTATATCTCAGGATTGGATGGACAGATATATAATCCCCCCCTTCTGTGTATTCAGCGGTTTTCCTGGACTCCGGCTTTGTCATGCGGAGTTTATTTGTCATTTTATCCGCCTTGTAGACGGTTCCAGGTGAAAGGATTGAGGGAAGACAAAGCTGGTGGAGTGGTTAGACTCGTCTGGCCGTCTCGCCCTCCATAGCTTCTTATCTGGTTACAACTTTCTAATCCTTTACTGAGCTAATGGCCGACTCACCTGCGTGCAGAGCGCCTGCAGAGCGCCTGCAGAGCGTGTGCAGAGCGCGTGCAGAGCGCTGCTGTGTGGTGTGAAATTGTTGGTGGCTGCAGCTGCGGGAATTTGTGCGGGTCCCCCGTTTTACTGAGCGGGTGGCTGCAGCTGTGTGTGAGGGTCCCCCGTTTTTACTGTGCGGGTGGCTGCAGCTGCGGGAATTTGTGCGGGTCCCCCATTTTTACTGTGCGGATGGCTGCAGCTGCAGGAATTTGTGTGGGTCCCACGTTTTTAATGTGCGGGTGGCTGCAGCTGCGGGAATTTGTGCGGGTCCCCCTTTTTGTACTGTGCGGGAAGGTGCAGCTGCGGGTATTTTGTGCAGGTCCCCCTTTTTGTACTGTGCGGATGGCTGCAGCTGTGGGATTTTGTGTGGGTCCCCCGTTTTTACTGTGCGGGTGGCTGCAGCTGCGGGAATTTGTGCGGGTCCCCCGTTTTACTGAGCGGGTGGCTGCAGCTGTGTGTGAGGGTCCCCCGTTTTTACTGTGCGGGTGGCTGCAGCTGTGTGTGAGGGTCCCCCGTTTTTACTGTGCTGGTGGCTGCAGCTGCGGGAATTTTTGCGGGTCCCCCGTTTTTAATGTGCTGGTGGCTGCAGCTGCGGGAATTTGTGCGGGTCCCCCTTTTTGTACTGTGCGGGTGGCCGCAGCTGCGGGAATTTGTGCGGGTCCCCCTTTTTGTACTGTGCGGGAGGTGCAGCTGCGGGTATTTGTGCGGGTCCCCCGTTTTTACTGAGCGGGTGGCTGCAGCTGCGTGTGAGGGTCCTCCGTTTTTACTGTGCGGGTGGCTGCAGCTGCGGGAATTTGTGAGGGTCCCCCGTTTTTACTGTGCGGGTGGCTGCAGCTGCGGGTATTTGTGCGGGTCCCCCATTTTTACTGTGCGGATGGCTGCAGCTGCAGGAATTTGTGCGGGTCCCCCGTTTTTACTGAGCGGGTGGCTGCAGCTGCGTGTGAGGGTCCTCCGTTTTTACTGTGCGGGTGGCTGCAGCTGCGGGAATTTGTGAGGGTCCCCCGTTTTTACTGTGCGGATGGCTGCAGCTGCGGGAATTTGTGCGGGTCCCCCTTTTTGTACTGTGCGGGAGGGTGCAGCTGTGGGTATTTGTGCGGATCCCCCTTTTTGTACTGTGCGGGTGGCTGCAGGAATTTGTGCGGGTCCCCCGTTTTTACTGAGCGGGTGGCTGCAGCTGCGGGAATTTGTGAGGGTCCCCCGTTTTTACTGTGCGGATGGCTGCAGCTGCAGGAATTTGTGCGGGTCCCCCGTTTTTACTGAGCGGGTGGCTGCAGCTGCGTGTGAGGGTCCTCCGTTTTTACTGTGCGGGTGGCTGCAGCTGTGGGAATTTGTGAGGGTCCCCCGTTTTTACTGTGCGGATGGCTGCAGCTGCGGGAATTTGTGCGGGTCCCCCTTTTTGTACTGTGCGGGAGGGTGCAGCTGTGGGTATTTGTGCGGATCCCCCTTTTTGTACTGTGCGGGTGGCTGCAGGAATTTGTGCGGGTCCCCCGTTTTTACTGAGCGGGTGGCTGCAGCTGCGGGAATTTGTGAGGGTCCCCCGTTTTTACTGTGCGGATGGCTGCAGCTGCGGGAATTTGTGCGGGTCCCCCTTTTTGTACTGTGCGGGAGGGTGCAGCTGCGGGTATTTGTGCGGATCCCCCTTTTTGTACTGAGCGGGTGGCTGCAGCTGCGTGTAAGGGTCCTCCGTTTTTACTGTGCGGGTGGCTGCAGCTGCGGGAGTTTGTGCGGGTCCCGCGTTTTTACTGAGCGGGTGGCTGCAGCTGCGTGTGAGGGTCCTCCGTTTTTTTACTGTGCGGGTGGCTGCAGCTGCGGGAATTTGTACGGCTCCCCCGTTTTTACTGTGTGGGTGGCTGCAGCTGCAGGAATTTGTACGGCTCCCCCATTTTTACTGAGCGGGTGGCTGCAGCTGCAGGAATTTGTGTGGGTCCCCCGTTTTTACTGTGCGGATGGCTGCAGCTGCGGGATTTTGTGCGGGTCCCCCGTTTTTACTGAGCGGGTGGCTGCAGCTGCGGGAATTTGGGCGGCTTCCTCAGTGGCACCACCAGCACAGGTGTGAACCCCGCCTTACAGGACGTATCGGGAGGTCTGGAAATTGTTAAATAAGATGAGACCCGGACGCAGCACAGCGGCGCGCTCAGGAGGGGGGGCGTTCCCTCTGACATCTCTTCCCAGATTGGACGAGGACTCGCCAAACTTCTCAGCTATTCAAATATTTGCTTTTATTCGTTGCTGCTTTTATAATGTCATTGTTTGTTTGTTCTTCTTATTAAAGTGACGGCTGGGAAGTGGAAAGTCTCGATGAGAAACTTTTCCTGTACCCGGGGGAGACGTCCGTCATCAACGTATCTACTGCCGCGACTCACAGGAATACCACCCACGCAGACCCCCATAATACTAATCATTTTATACCAGTTCTGTTTCCACATTCGACAACGTACACACACACACACACACACACACACACACACACCCGGAGTTATGGAATTAACCACTTCAGCTCCAGAAGGTTTTACCCCCCCCCCACCCCCACATGGCCAGGCCATTTTTTGCTATTCAGCACTGTGCTACTTTAACTGGTAATTGTGCGGTACGGCTACAATGTACACCAGTGATATTTATATTCTTTTTTTTTTTTTTTTTTACACAAATGGAGCTTTTTTGGTGGTATTTGATCACCACCGGGGGTTTTATTTTTTTATTATTTAAGCAAAAAAGACCAAAAATTTAGAAAAATTAGTTTTTACAATAAACAATAAATAAATAAAAAAAAATAATAATATCCAGATTCCAACGAGGTTTGACGCTCTCGGCAGAGACTATCCCACGGTTACACCTCCTGCTAACAAGGTGCAGGTTCCGCAAGTAGCCTAGAAAGAGCAAAAAATGGCCGCACTTCTTTAACCACTTCAGCCCCGGAAGGATTTACCCCCTTCCTGACCAGGCCATTTTTTTTTTGTTTATTTACGATACAGCGCTGCGTCGCTTTAACTGACAATTGCGCGGTCGTGTGACGTTGCACCCAAAAAAAAGTGATGTCCTTTTTTCCCCACAGATAGAGATTTCTTTTGGTGGTATTTGATCACCTCTGCGGTTTTTATTTTTTGCGCTATAAACAAAAAAAATAGTGACAATTTAAAAAAATATATATTTTTTTTTACTTTCTGCTATAATAAATATTCCCCCCCCCCCCCAAAAAAAACAAATAAAACAAATAAAAAACAAATATATTTATTAATAATAATAATAATAATAATAATTTTGGTAAAACAAAAATCACAATAAGCGTATATTGATTGGTTTGCGCAAAAGTTGCAGCATCTACAAAATAGGGGATAGATTTGGAGTATGGAATTTTTTTTTTTCACTAGTAATGGCAGCGATCTGCAATTTTTAGCAGGACTGCGACATTGTGGCGGACAGACACTTTTGACACTTTTTTTTTTTTTTTTTGGGACCACTGACATTTATACAGCGATCAGAGCACTGATTGTATAAACTGACTGTATAAATGTTACTGGCAGGGAATGGGGTTAACACTAGGGGGGCGATCAAGGGGTTAAGTGTTCCCTAGGGAGGAGTTTCTAACTGTGGGAGGAGTGGACTGCCTGGAGGAGGAGAGAGATCGCTGTTCATAATCACTAGGAACAGCAGATCTGTCTCCTCTCCCCTGACAGAACGGGGATCTGTCTGATTACATTGACAGACCTCCATTCTGTCTCTCTCAGGAGCGATCGCAGGGGCCCCGACGAACATCGCGGCCGCCGGGCACGTGCGTCAGCGCCTACCTCACACGACGGGCCCCTAAACCCCTTCTAAGCGCCCGTTGTACAGCTACGGCGATTGCCGCAGAGGAGCCAATATAACGACGGCGGATGGTCGGCAAGTAGTTAAAGCGGGGTTCCCACTTAAAAAAATAAAATAAAAGTCAGCAGCTACAAATACTGCAGCTGCTGACTATTAATAATCGGACACTTACCTGTCCTGGGGTCCAGTGATGCGGGGGATCGAAGCCCCGCTCGGGGCCCCCCCCTGCGCTCGGCAGAGCCGGCATTTTACAGGCACATACACATTTTGTGGCTTCACAGCCGGGCACCCACTGCGCATGCATGCGCCGCGCCGTCACTGGCCGCGCAATCATCTGGGACCAGTCACGTTTCCCAGATGATTGACAAGAGGGAGGGGGTGGGGGAGGTGATCTCCCTTCCTGTGCCGAGGGAAGTGACGTCAGGAGCCCAGGCGCCGAAGGAGGCAGATTACAAGGGACCCCCTAGCAACAGCCATTTAGAGGTGAGTAAAAAAAAAAAAAAATTCTCCAAATGTTTTTTTTTTTTTTTTTTTTTTTTTTTAAGCACATTAATACATTTTTTGTTTTTTTAAGACACCTTTTTATTGAAGATAAAATCCAGATGGTCACATACGATCACATCGATCTCAGAGGAACCGTACAAGACGAGGCTTACAAGTTTCACACCACAAATGGGGCTTAATCATAACGAATGTCAGACCGGCTATTCCCTCCTATATGAAGACGTCGCCCCCCCCCCCCCCCCCCAATCAAAACAAGTGACTGGACGGTGCAGCCAGGACTGATGCAAGGATTTTTTACACCCTAGGCGGAACCTCATTTTGCCCCCCTCCCCCGGCCCCACCCCTGACTCCACCCCCTTTGCCCTGCTCATGTATACCCCACCTTTTTATCCACTTAAGGACGGTCTCTTGCACATGTACATCGGCAGAATGGCACGGCTGGGCACAATCACGTACAGGTACGTTGCTCTTTAAGTGCCCAGCCATGGGTCGGGGGCGGCGCGCTCCCGACCCTTAGCTCCGTGGCCGCGGGACCAGCGGACCCGATCGCCGCTGGTGTCCCGCGATCGGGTCACAGAGCTGAAGAACAATTAGAGGTCTGTGTAAAAAAAAAACCTCTCCCCGCGCTTCCTACTGAGGCTGTCACCGATTGTCTGTACCCTGATATAAAGAAAGACGATCAGTGACATCACATGCCAGGCCACACCCCTACAATAAAAAAAAACACATAACGTCATATATAACCCCTACACTGCCTCCTAGTGGTTAACTCCTTCACTGCCAGTGTCATTTACAGAGGAATCACTGCATTTAAATAGCACTGATTGCTGTATAAATGACAATGGTCCCAAAAATGTGTAAAAAATGTCCGATGTGTCCGCCATAATGTCGCCATCACAATAAAAATCGCTGATCGCCGCCATTACTAGTAAAAAAAAAAAAAAAAAATTATAAAAAGGCTATAAAACTATCCCCTATTTTGTAAATGCTATAACTTTTTTGCGCAAACCAATCAATAATCGCTAATTGCAATATTTTTTTTTTTTTTTACCAAAAATATGTAGAAGAATACGTATCGGCCTAAACTGAGGAAAAAAAATGTTTTCTTATATATTTTTGGGGATATTTATTATAACAAAAAGTAAAAAATAATGCATTTTTTTCACAATTGTCGCTCTATTTTTGTTTATAGCGCAAAAAAGAAAAACCGCAGAGGTGATCAAATACCACCAAAAGAAAGCTCTATTTGTCGGAAAAAAAAGGACGTCAATTTTGTTTGGGAGCCACGTCGCACGACCGCGCAATTGTCAGTTAAAACGACGCAGTGCCGAATCGCAAAAAGGGGGCTTGGTCCTTTGGCTTCAAATTGGTCTGGGGGCTGAAGTGGTTAATGAAGCGCCAATCCATGCAGCCTCACCAGCGCCCATCAGTGAATATTTGCTTCCATTCATTCTGGATTCGGGACACAAATGCAGTCCTCCGTCCCCCTCTGTGCCTCTGACACTGTGTGCGACCGGAGCGGCGGCTGCCTTCTGATGCTGAGTCTTAGTTGCTCGCTGCAGAGAGAAAAGAGTAGGACCCCCAGTGGCTGGGCGCCCTAGGCGGCTGCCTAGTTTGCCTAGTGGCAGCTCCAGCCCTGGGCGCAGCCCACACACACACACAGCAGGGAAGCCGATCATCAGAACATAATGTGATGCACCTGATGCGGCACCTGTGCATATTATAAACAAATGACAACATGTAATCCTCGTCTTGTCCTGCCCCTCTGTGATCGATGTGACCGTTTGCGACTATTTGGATTTTATATGACTGCAATAAAAGGTGTCTCAATGGAGGGCGGCCGTCCAGCCAATTCTTGCTCTTTTGGCCAAAATGTATTCTGCTACATGTCTCTGGTAAAAAACAAAAACAAAAAAAAAAAAAATACGTGTATATTTATTGGTTTGCATGAAAGTTTTATATTATAGCGCCTACAATGGTATATACAGTATACTTAATTTTTTTATTTTTTTGAACTAGTAATGGTGGTGATCAGCGACTTATAATGGGACTGTGATAGTGCTGCAGAAAATCTGATACTAACTGATACTGGGGGGAACTGACTAACTGCCACTGACCTCTCCAGTGACATTAATACAATGATCAGTGATTATACTATACACTGTCACTGTACTAATGACACTGGCTTGGAAGGGGTTAACATCGGGGGCAAACAAGGGGTTAAATGTGTGCCTAACAATGTGTAATGTGTGCTGCTTTTACGAATAGATCTCTTTGTTTCTTATCCCTGCTCTGCAGAGACAAGAAACGGATAGATTGTTTCATCTGCGCAGAGTTCTGTGTTCATTGTCCATGTAGGGCTCTAGGCTGTGATTGGACAGCGCTGATCAGCAGGTCTCAGCCATGATTCATTGGAATCTGCCCTTGTCACCTATTATCTCTTGGTGTCAGAAGTGACGCATGCAGATAGCGGAGGAAGGAGCTGCAGACAGAAATGACACTCAGTGCTCTGGACTGAGATATGAACAAAGCACATCCCTCTATAGCAGTGATGGCGAACCTTGGCACCCCAGATGTTTTGGAACTACATTTCCCATGATGCTCAACTACACTGCAGAGTGCAGGAGCATCATGGGAAATGTAGTTCCAAAACATCTGGGGTGCCAAGGTTCCCCATCCCTGCTCTATAGTGTGCACTTATTTCATGTCTGAAGGTTACAACCACTTGTATCCTCAGGACGTCTCTATACAGGGTCTGCAGGGGGGTGCAGGAGGGAACTTCCTGAGGACCCTACACTGTGCACCTTTTTGCTTTCTGCATCACCAATCACATTGCAAATCCCCTATCCCTGGCTTTAGAAAACTTATTCGATTTTTTTAAAATTGTTTTAATACCAGGCTGTATGTAAAAGGCAAGGAAGGAGTTCAATGCACCCCCCGCTGGCGTGTTCCAGGATCATCAGGTTACAGAGGGGACTGTTGCAGTACAGCAATGAAGTTGCAGTACCACCGACTGGCGTGTTTCAGGATTCAGCAGGTTACAGAGGGGACTGCTGCAGTACAGCAATGAAGTTGCAGTACCACTGACTGGCGTGTTCCAGGATCATCAGGTTACAGAGGGGACTGCTGCAGTACAGCAATGAAGTTCCAGCACCCCCCACTGGTGTGTTCCAGGATCATCAGGTTACAGAGGGGACTGTCACAGTACAGCAATGAAGTTCCAGCACCCCCCCACTGGTGTGTTCCAGGATCATCAGGTTACAGAGGGGACTGCTGCAGTACAGCAATGAAGTTCCAGCACCCCCCACTGGTGTGTTCCAGGATTCAGCAGGTTACAGAGGGGACTGCTGCAGTACAGCAATGAAGTTCCAGCACCCCCCACTGGTGTGTTCCAGGATTCAGCAGGTTACAGAGGGGACTGCTGCAGTACAGCAATGAAGTTCCAGCACCCCCCACTGGTGTGTTCCAGGATTCAGCAGGTTACAGAGGGGACTGCTGCAGTACAGCAATGAAGTTCCAGCACCACCGACTGGCATGTTTCAGGATTCAGCAGGTTACAGAAGGGACCGTCGCAGTACAGCAATGAAGTTCCAGCACCCCACAGCTGGCGTGTTCCAGGATCACCAGGTTACAGAAGGGTCTGTTGCAGTACAGCAATGGCTGTAGGAGGTACGCTGAGCTCTCATGATCCATCTCAAGGTTTATTGTTTGTTTTAGCTCAGAGTGCCCCAGAAATCTGACCTGCTCAGACACACAAAGAAGGAGCAGCCATGCAAATAAGTCTGTAGGACATTTATGGCGTAATGAGTTATTTGGCTCATTTGGTCACAATGGAAAGCAGCGAACATTGGGACATCACAAGGGCAATACAAACACTCGGGGAGGCTCAAGTGCTGCTCTCTGAGACAGAAGAGAAGACGACTCGTCTGACAGGAATTTCAGCTGAAAAGCTGCTTTTTGCTCCCAGCAGCTGAAGGCCAAAGCTAAAGGAGGCCTCCGGCTGAGATGACTGAACCTTCCCAGTACATTTTACATGATGTCAGGTGATTGTCTGTCTTCAAATTGAAATCTCTAACTTATTTTGGACTTCCATGGGGTTGGGGTGTCGCGTCACATTTTGCTACCCGCTGGAGTGCGCATGCGCGACGCCGCCATATACGTTCCAACACTGTTGTAAGACCACTTTGCCACAG